>NC_051438.1:31092495-31097034 GCF_001649575.2 Kryptolebias marmoratus | reverse complement strand
GTGATGATGGTGGTGATGATGGTGGTGATGATGATGTGATGATGGTGATGATGGTGGTGATGATAATGGTGATGATGATGATGTGATGATGGTGGTGATAATGGTGGTGATGATGATGTGATGATGGTGATGATGGTGGTGATGATAATGGTGATGATGGTGGTGATGATGGTGGTGATGATGATGGTGATGATGGTGGTGATGATGATGGTGATGATGATGGTGATGATGGTGGTAGTGATGATGGTGATGATAATACTAATGATGATGATGACAATGGTAGTGGTTATGTTGATGATGAGAAACTGTTGTTTGTTATGTTAAAGAAGCTCCAACAATTAACAATTTAATTGCTAAAAAAATTAGATTGATAAAAAAGGAGAAGCTTCCCTGATTGGATTATCTGAGCCATTCTTCAAACAAAAACAATCTGCTTTTCTTCACTTCCCTCTGTTCTCTGTTCACTCTGATTAAATTACCTTTATTTGCACCAAGGTTTCCAAACAACAAAAGGAACCGCACACAGACCATAACCAATAATCTAATTTTCAGTAACAATAGGGACCGAAGAGAGAAAAAGTGTGGTTAAAAAAACTTCTGCTGCTTTATTTTTATGTAAAGCTTTCTAAAAGAACCAAATAAAACCGCTTTTTTAAATTAAAAACTAAAAATCAACTCTGCTAACACATCAGGTCAGATTCAGGTCAATCAGGATAAGAATGGAGCACCAGTCTGAGTGTTTACTGTACAATTTTATTGCCTTCCAATATCAAGGACAGGCAATCATGTAAATCCCTGTGTGTGTGTTTGTCTTTTAGCAAAATGTCTTGTAAAACCACTAATCAGATTTGAATGAAACTATCAGAAAGTAATCACTGGATGAAAATCTACAACTGACAAGCTTCTGGAGCCAACTTGGTATGGTAGTAGCTGAGTGTCAACCCCAACACATACTTAGAAAACTAACAGATCACTAAGATCTTTGTTTAAAACATCCTGTCCTATGTGTTGGATAATATGCTTGCCTTCAAGTAACAGTAATTTTTACTTTACGATGATTTTCTTGTGTTATTTTGGCTAGCAGTGGAGGCCATCTTGATTTTTTCACACTTGAGAGGTTAGTCTGATTAATTAAAACAGGAAGTGGAATTATTTAGATAGAACAGCAGGTTTTGAACCTTTCTCCTGCAACACACTTCCTGTTTGTGTATTTGTGGTTTCAGAATGGAGGTGCAGGTCTGCAGGGACACCAGGGGGGGCATTAGGGCAGATCGATATCTGGCGGGCGGAGGGAGTCAGCCATAATCTCTATCAGCCATGTTGGAAAGTACATTACTGCTACTACAAAGCCTATTAACAAACCGCAGGTCATGCATTATTGAATGAATGTTGGTTTTATTCGACCCATTCAAAGAGATAAAAAAGGACAAACATAAATAATGCAGCCGCTCCAGCTTCCACCCCCCATCTAAAATATTGTTTTAGTTTTCAGTTCTTAATTGGATTTGGTGTCTGGGAGGCATGATGATGGACCAGTCAGGCTCAGATCACATCGGACTGACTGGAGGGGAGTATTGATTGGCGATACGGATCTACAGAGAGCGAGCCGGAGGGATATCCATCTGTAAACAACGTCTCGGAGCAGCGAGGGGCTTCACCTCTGTATCACCAATGAGCCATCTTTACCTCTGGCCCAACATTTCTGCTTCTGTGCTGCTTTAACACCGTCTGGGTTTAAACCCTAATTACACTCAAAGAAGAAGAAAGTCAAGGTTTCTGAGAGCAGGACACAATTATGTAAATTTAATTAATGTTGCAGGAGATGAACAGGTTAGATATCAGTGTAATTCTTGTACATGATGATGACAACAATGCAAACAAAACCAATAAAAACAAGATAACTGCCGTTACACATTTCAGAGGTCTGTAGGTCTCTGAGGACCACAAACCTCCATTCAGATCCTTGACATCCTTAAAGGGATAGCTGAGGTTTTTCTAGGTGGGGTTTGTGGGGAATAATAATGAGTAATCAGTATCTTACCTGCAGTAGAAACCAGTCAGAATGATGGAGGAATTCACATGGAGAATTCAAGCTAACAGCTGTCTAAACAATGAATTTCTTAGCAGCTGTAGACTGTCTGTGAATGGCCCTAGTTTAAAAAAGTAGTTTACTTCTGACCTGAGTGATGAGCTAATGGCTAGTCCAAATGCAGCTAACATCATAGTTGATCATTTCCATCTTTAACAAGTCATTTTCATATTACTTGATTATTTATACAGTTATAGATTTCTGTGCTTATTTCCAAGCAGAAATAGTACCATCAACAAGCTGTGGCACCTCCAGCAAAAAGATCAAAACATAGCTACCAGAATAGCGCTGTTTTGCAAACTTAATTGTAACATAAAGTTTATAAAAGAGTGTTTGTATAAACCATGGTAAGACTGGACTGGATTTGCATCAAAATCCACGTTATTTCTTCAAACTGAGGCCGTTCAAGGAGCTATCTAAAAGAGGTAAATAATTCATTCCTTATAACTTTTCCACAGAACTCCACCATAAAAGATTTGATCTTTTCTTATAACTCCTAAAATTCCCAAGAAATGTATAGGACAAAACTTAAAACTTAAAAATATTTTATTCACAATTTAAAAACTTTTTTTTTCTACTGTGCATAGTCATCTCACAAACAGTAGCGGCTGACCACTCACCACATTACCTTGAATAAGATATACAAAAATTAATAAAATGAAATAATAAAAAAAATATTTTTATTTTAATATTTTATATTAAATTATATTAAATTACATTTTAATTTATGTATACTTTTGTTTTTAGTTGTGTAAGATAAATATTTTATAATTAATAATAAGTTAAGTTGTTTTATTCATCGTCGATTTCTGATTGGTGATGTATTTCCGCCCTGGGGCTCAAAAATCTTTGGCCATTGACTCGTTAAAAGTTGTACATGCGCAGTAGCTCCTCTTCAATACAAGAGATAGAACCGTTCTGGGGCGCACCTCTCCTGCGCCCAGAGCTGAACGCAGCTGTGTTTGCATATCACCGCCTCCCGCTGCCGGAGCGTGGGACTCCCGCCACGGGCTGACGTCACATCCGTCTGTCAGGAAGTTCACCTGATTGAAAAGTCGAGCTGCAGGTGAGCTGCCTTTTATTCAAAGACAGCAATAAGTTCATTACGTGACCAAGTTCATAATTAAGACAATTTATGGTAAAAAAAAAAAAACTGTTAAAATGTTTGGGTTTTGAATTCTAATCGGAGTGAGACATTGATTTTCGTTATATTGTTTTTGCAGAACACGTGAGGTAGAGAGTGCTCTCACCATAAAACAAGTTTTGATGTATTTACTCCGGTAAAGTTTTGAAAAATAAGAAAGAAAACTTGTCTTATAATTGGTAAATGTGTCCTACAGGCTTGTGCCTTGGGAGACCTCCGTCTTTATAAGTATTGGTGTGTTTAGGAAGCACTTATGCATATGTACATTAATATATTCATGATAATGTTGCTTCTGTTGTTTTAATTCATGTAAATACATTGTTGTGATACCTTAGTATATGTTTTGGTATATGTCTATTTTGGACTTATAACCCCCCTGGAGAAAACTCCACCAGCCACCACTGGTTCCAGCCTGTATTTGAGATAAGAATGTCTTTACTGGTTCCACACACCATCTTTGCTTGGTAAAATCCTCACCATGGAACCTCAGATTGTTTTACTAACTGTGAGCAGAAAACCCAGTTTAGTCTTTAATATTCTGAGTAAATCATATCCCAGACATGAAAAACAGCTCTAAGAGTGTGTTTTAAAAGAAATATGAGTACAACGCTCCAAAAACCAGAAGTGAAGTTTGAATAGAAAACAACAGAAACCAGACCCCTTCAGTTTAGCTGTTTGGTTCATCCCATCTTCATCCCGAGGGATCTGTGGAGCATCTTCTGATCCACAGCCTGATTCTGACTCTTCCATCTTCATCTGTCCGATGCATCACTCTCCTACTTCACTATAATCTCTCTGTGGCTCCCATTATGCTTATTCCTCATTAAAATTTGATCAGCCACGGCAAATTGCAGAGATTAGAGTGGGAGGGAGCTTTTTGGGCTCTCCAGCCTGTTCACAGATTTCTTCATTGTTGCGGATCATCCAGGCTTATCTGCTCCCAAAGCAAAGTTCCCATCAGATGGAAAAGGTCATGAAATCTGATCTCCCAGCATCCTTAATGACGGCGAGGAGTTTAGGGAGGTGGAGCGTTCAGTTTGTCTCAAGTCTTCTTGCCCACACATTAATATTGTAAGACTTTAATAACATAAAGTTGTGTTCTGGTCTATTGGTTTTACAGAGATGCATATGAATATTTATGGTGCCAAGTGCAGTTTGTAAACTTGGAGTCACTGATGCTTGTTGGGCTAATTATAACATGAAGCTGCAGCTAATGAATCACATTCCTCCTCTTATCCTCCACCTGCCTCTCAGGTTCACTGATGGCTGCCGTCAGAGAGGCTGAAGGATTGTTTTTTTTTTTTTT
>NC_051438.1:31090929-31092401 GCF_001649575.2 Kryptolebias marmoratus | reverse complement strand
ACCTAGCTCTCCTTCTCTTGCAGACCACTCCGGACACCGCCCACTGTATATAGTCTCACCCTGTAAATAAATTCACTTACCTTTACTTCCGTCTCCGTGTTTTGGTCTTGGTTTCGCTCTTCTGGACAGTACCTCCCGAGTTATGACACTGTTGGCCACTGTATGACTGGATTTTGGCTCTGTGGTTTGTGGGCTGCTGTTTGATGAATATTTTGATATTATATTTTTGCTCATCAGCTCCTTCTGTTCTTAAAAGTATTTAGTTTGTTTAATCTGCTTCCTGATTCTTAATTTGGGTTCCACCAACTCACATCATGCTTGGATGCCACCAGCTAAAAAAATCCTCTCTGCTGGATTTCATATGGAGAACAAGTCAAAGAAAGTGATTGTATCACCAGGAGATTGAAGCAAATGTCTTCAATTTGCTATCAAAAATACTAAATGAAATCATATTTTACTGCCATGAGTTGAAATTATTTATGTGTTATAGTATTTATTTTGTGGTTTCTGACCAACACTTAGTGTGCTTGACTATGAAGAGCCAGAACAGCTGATCAGACTGGTTCCTTTTCTTCTGTCATACTTATTAAAACTCTTGGAAAGTTAGAGCATCCTGCAGGACAGCCTTTAAAACCAACCCTGACATAAATCCATTAAAGGAGAATTAATAAAACATCAAAGCAGTGCTTTAGCAGTCAGAACCCCCTGAGTATATTAATTACAGTTTGACTGATTAGCTTCAGAATCAGCAGGACTGAACAGCTCTATTTGTCAGAGAAGATTAGAAAACTTTCAAATTATGTTTGGTCTTTTTATGTAATAAACTGATTTATTTACTTCAGATTTACTCAGATGTGTAGAGTTTATCTTTTGAAAGTTTTGGCATTTTGAATTCCCAATCAATCCATTTTCTGCTGCTTATCTATGGTTGAGTTGTGGAAAAAACAAGTCCAACAGGAAAACCTCTCCAGCTCCAACTGGGGATCCTGAAGTGTTTCCAGACCAGAGAGGTTATTTAATCCCTGAGGTCTCATCCTAGTAGAACAAGACTAAAACACCTCCAGAGGTAGACGACCTAATCAGATAAACCACCTCAGCTGACTTTTTAATATGAGGAGCATCTGAGTCAAAACTCAAAGCAATGGCTGGATGGCTGGATATCTGTCTGTCTGCCTGCCTGTCTGTCTGCCTGTCTGCCTGTCATGTGGTTCCAGCCAGTGGTCCAAAAGAGTGATGTTATTCTCTTGGAAGAACTCCTTTGTCAGGCGGGCATTATGAACTGCAGCATTGTGAACTGTTGAAAAACCCAATCATTACCACACAGACGAGGGCCCTCAGTCATGAGGGATGCCCGCTGCAACATCTCCACATAGCCAGCTGCTGTTTGACTCCCCTGCACAACCTGAAGCTCCATTGTTCCATTGAAGGAAAATGGCGCCCCCACCACTGTGCCGTGTAGAAAACATCTCAGG
>NC_051438.1:31087479-31089797 GCF_001649575.2 Kryptolebias marmoratus | reverse complement strand
AATGTTTGGGTTTTGAATTCTAATCGGAGTGAGACATTGATTTTCGTTATATTGTTTTTGCAGAACACGTGAGGTAGAGAGTGCTCTCACCATAAAACAAGTTTTGATGTATTTACTCCGGTAAAGTTTTGAAAAATAAGAAAGAAAACTTGTCTTATAATTGGTAAATGTGTCCTACAGGCTTGTGCCTTGGGAGACCTCCGTCTTTATAAGTATTGGTGTGTTTAGGAAGCACTTATGCATATGTACATTAATATATTCATGATAATGTTGCTTCTGTTGTTTTAATTCATGTAAATACATTGTTGTGATACCTTAGTATATGTTTTGGTATATGTCTATTTTGGACTTATAACCCCCCTGGAGAAAACTCCACCAGCCACCACTGGTTCCAGCCTGTATTTGAGATAAGAATGTCTTTACTGGTTCCACACACCATCTTTGCTTGGTAAAATCCTCACCATGGAACCTCAGATTGTTTTACTAACTGTGAGCAGAAAACCCAGTTTAGTCTTTAATATTCTGAGTAAATCATATCCCAGACATGAAAAACAGCTCTAAGAGTGTGTTTTAAAAGAAATATGAGTACAACGCTCCAAAAACCAGAAGTGAAGTTTGAATAGAAAACAACAGAAACCAGACCCCTTCAGTTTAGCTGTTTGGTTCATCCCATCTTCATCCCGAGGGATCTGTGGAGCATCTTCTGATCCACAGCCTGATTCTGACTCTTCCATCTTCATCTGTCCGATGCATCACTCTCCTACTTCACTATAATCTCTCTGTGGCTCCCATTATGCTTATTCCTCATTAAAATTTGATCAGCCACGGCAAATTGCAGAGATTAGAGTGGGAGGGAGCTTTTTGGGCTCTCCAGCCTGTTCACAGATTTCTTCATTGTTGCGGATCATCCAGGCTTATCTGCTCCCAAAGCAAAGTTCCCATCAGATGGAAAAGGTCATGAAATCTGATCTCCCAGCATCCTTAATGACGGCGAGGAGTTTAGGGAGGTGGAGCGTTCAGTTTGTCTCAAGTCTTCTTGCCCACACATTAATATTGTAAGACTTTAATAACATAAAGTTGTGTTCTGGTCTATTGGTTTTACAGAGATGCATATGAATATTTATGGTGCCAAGTGCAGTTTGTAAACTTGGAGTCACTGATGCTTGTTGGGCTAATTATAACATGAAGCTGCAGCTAATGAATCACATTCCTCCTCTTATCCTCCACCTGCCTCTCAGGTTCACTGATGGCTGCCGTCAGAGAGGCTGAAGGATTGTTTTTTTTTTTTTTTAAATGACAAACTAGCAGCCATGTGGGTCGTTAGGTGGAAAGCAACAAACTTGTTGTTGCATTAAATCTTTAATGAGAGCGAATGAGCAACAAACCTAAACCAAACATACTGAGCTGTCAGAAATGTCAAAAGGTGGAAAACTGTGGGTTTGAGATATGAAGAGAAAAAAATAACTGACCTGCAAACAAGAAATAAAAAGGACTTTATTCTGGAACATCCAGAAATGAAATTTAGGAAGGGTCAAAGCAGGTCAAATAGGACCAGAGCAGACTGAAAATACAAGACAATGTGAAAATAGAGGCAGAAAATCAGAACTATTGTTCTGTTTTTGGAGTCCGTCCAGCTGCTGAATATTTATTTCTTATATAATTCTGAGGTACACGGTGGATAAATTTATAACCGCAGCAAAACAACAGCAAACAGATGGACAATGTTTGCTCTTCATATTTTAGGATAAAAAAGTAAAGTTTAATTCTTCGCTTCAATTTTAAAAGAAGTAAAAAATCCAAAACCTGTTTTACATTACAAACTAAATCCAGCAAAGGCACCTGGTCTATAAAACGCATTCATCCATTTATCCATCTATTTTCTTTACCTGCTTCTCCATTCAGGGTCATGGGGAGCTGGTGCCTGTCCCCAACAGTCACTGTGCGAGAGGCGGGGGACACCCTGGAAAGGTCGCAGGTCCATCGCAGAAAACGCATTCAGTTTGCCTGTTTTATTTACGATGAAATCAAATGGTTTTGATCCTTTCTGTTATTGGTCTGTCACCATTTTTCAATGTTAAAATCAAAGTTAGGAGATGTTCCACAAACTCAGGAGTGGAATGCTCTAACCTTTGGTAGCAGAACTTTGTATAGCAAAAATTAAATTCGTAAAAAAGCTCAAGATTTTTTACATTTTAATAGCAAAATAAATGGTAAATCCAGCCCTGATTGGAGCTCTAAACCCGGTCCTCATTGGAGCTCTAAACCTGGTCCTGTTTGGAGTTCTAAACTCGGTGCTGTTTGGAGCTCTAAACCTGGTC
>NC_051438.1:31079644-31087379 GCF_001649575.2 Kryptolebias marmoratus | reverse complement strand
TGGTTCTGTGGTTCTGTTTGGTTCTGTGGTTCTGTGGGTCGGTGGGGTTCTGAAATAAACACCAGTTTTCTGCTCGTTTTTACAATCTGCAGCTAAAACAAATGAAATCTTCCTAATTTGTGGTTAAAATCCAGCAGCAGTAAAACGTCCACCTGTGATGAGGAAACCAACGTTATCTTTATTAGTTTCAGTTTTTGAACTGAGAGAAACTTTTTTAATCGTCCAGTTTAGTCTCCTCTTCATCTCCTCCGCTCCTCTTCCTCCTTCCTGTTCTCCTCATTAAACGGCTGCAATAAAAAAGGAGCCAAATTCTAATTAGACTCAGTTTGGATCTGATATTTAGGCTACATATATAAAAAAAACACACCATTAATGTAGTTTCTACAAGCTCAGCCAAAAACAAGTTTGGGTTCATTTAAACTGAAATCTGCTGTTCCTGTTTGTTTAAACCTCCACCCCCATGTTTAACATCATTATTAGTCGTTTCTTCTTAAACTGATGTTTATTAATTATGGTACGTTTTCTGTCTCGTCTCGTGGAAACATCAGGTCTTATTTTAAAAGCCTCTCTGACCCTACAGGCTGCTCCTCTTCATGATGAAGCAGCTGCAGCAGATAATTCAGCTCGTTTGAGTTAAACACAAACGACCCCGGCTGGACCTTCCACAGGGCTCAGCAGAAGTTACTGCTGTCAGTGAAGGTTTGACTTATTTCCAGTGGAAAGAGTTTGACTTTGTTGCCTGTTGGCTTCTGCTTTCATTTTTTACAGTGTTTTAGTCAATATGATACCATAGTTTTACTCTGTAATCCTGAGCCTTAATGGTTTGTAAATATTCCTGTTCTTGTTGCTGTTTTATGTAATTATTCAGTTTTATTTCTGTTCCTTCATGCAGATAAATCTTTCTGGATGTAAGCTCTATCGCACAAGAGCTGGTAATGTTTGTAAGATTTGTGTCTTATTCAACAAATATTTGGGATTTTATGACATTATGTCTTCTGCACATCTTTGCTTCTCAAAATCTCAACACTTTGCTCCAAAGTTATGAGAATTACTCGTTTTTACCAGCTGCAAAATGCCTCCATCCCAGCTGATAAACCGAGACACAGCGAGGTCAAAGGTCAGAGGGAGGAAAGTAAAGCTGGGAGGATTTGAAAGGAAACCAAGAGTCTGACAAAATCCTGAGGAGGTTAGTTTCCTGAGACAAGTGGCTGTGCAGCAGGCGAGTTAAAGAGAAAACAGAAAATAAATCAGAACCGAGATCAGAGAAGCTGAAAACAGAAAAAATCACGAGGACCAAAACCAGCTTCATCTGCACATGAAGCGCCGCTCCGACTCGCTGGCTGGAGGTTTGAATCACGAACTCTTCAAATGAGGCTCGTCTTTGTCAATCAAGTGTCACCTTTAAAACGAGCCTTCAGTGAAAACGACGAGGAGAGGAAGGATGAGAGGAGGTCAGAACGATATTTCCTGGGCGATATCATCATCCGGCTGTGAGCGCTGCTCGAGAGGGCCGATAAGAGCGACTCCAGTCTTTTAAAGGAGCAAAATGACATGCAGAACAAGGCGACATGGCTGCTCTTAATTCTGCTTTTATCTGCCACGAGGCGTGCTGTGAATATTTGTGCGGCGGGCTCGCCTCTCCCCGTGTTTCTCCCTGCATGTAAGTCATTGCTGAGGTCTTTGTGAGGATTTTGTTAAATTATAAAGCAGCTGATAAAGCCTCTGTGAGTATCTGCAGCTTTAGGAAGTTAAAGAAGTAAAAGAAGAAGGACTCGAGAGGACGGAGGAAGGGTGGTGGCACAAAGCTGACTTTGAAGAGCAGCTGCAAGATTCGGTTAATCCACTCAGAAGATTTGGTGGCACAAAGACAGAAGACAGGGACGAATCCAGGCCAACTTTAAACCCTTCTTCTTTTTCTCTTTCTGTCACAGCTGTGACTGCTGGAAACACAGAGTTTTACACGCTCACCTTTACAGGTCAGACAGTTAATACTGAGCTCGGAAAGCTGACAGAGGAGGGAAAGGAGGCAGAAGTTGACCTGATTCAGGTCAGGATTACAGAAACACTCACCACAAAAAGACTCTTTATGACCACAAATAAGGGATAAAAACTACATTGACCAATTAAAAGCTAAAAACATTTTAAACTTGCCACATGGCCACAAAGATACAGAGAAACATTTAAAACACAACCAAAGGATGAAAAGTTTGCATTTCCTGTTAAAAGACTGCTGATATTTGTTGAAGCTGAACTGAATTGTTAAAGTTAAAACAAGCAGAAGTGAAGCTGAAATAGTAAAACATGAAACGTGGAGTTAGCATCAGCCCCCCCCCCCCGTCTGTGACGGCTGCTGAAACGATTCAAAATAAAAGAACATCTCCTTCTCCCGACAAGTAAAACAACATCATTTAATTCAACTGCAGAAGAAGACTCTAAACGACAATAATAATAAAAATGAGATTAAAAATAACAACAAAAACGTGACTTTAAGTGTCGTCTGGTTATCGTCATCTCCGAGGTTCTTGTCTTATTATATTTCGTGATATTAATCCTTTTTCAGTCCGTTTCAGACCGGACCCTGCTGGCTCCCTCCTGCACATTTAAATTAGAGCCATTGAATTATAAAAATACCCATGTTTCTTTCAGACACTCGTTCTTTTCTCTCCCCTCCAACACAATTACACTGACGACTCTGAAATAGTAACCAGAGACAGAATTTCTTCCTTTCTGATGTCACAGGTCCATTTCTGTCGGGTTGAGCTTCCGTCCGTCCGTCTGCAGCAGAGTTATTGCCTGCGTGCTTCTGAATTATGAGTTCTGTAATCACTGCGAGGGAGGAATGAGGCCGCAGAGTTCACAGCTTCCTAATTAGTTTGCAGTATATATGTGTAATTATTCCTGCATTTTTAAATTCACTTAAGGCACCGCTCCCCTTTTTTCCTCTCTTAATTTTTAAGGATCTGGTCCAAGGATGTCCTGCAGTTACGAATCAATCCCACATTAGGCTGTGTGTAATTACACCCTGCTTTTAGTTTTTCTGCTTCCACTGAGCAATGAACGGACATATGGATTTACAGCCATTTTTAGACATTCACACTTTTCATCCTCCTCATCAGTTGAAGCCGAAGCTGCAGAGCTGAGCCCAACTTTTATTCTGAAATCAGAGTTAAAGGTAAGCCTGTTTCTGCAGGTTTGTTAAAGTAAAACAACCAAAACGGCCAAAGAATTAAAGGAATGCATATCATCCGCCGCCTGGCAGGGAAAACTGACAGCTCAGAGCATGTGCTGGGGACGACTCTCAGCTCCTACCACACCAGCACAATATCTGTAAAATCAGCTGAGTTTAGACATGTTTATGTTCCTAAGGTCAGGAGGCTGAGGCGGCCATCTTGAATTTGACTGACACCAACATTTCATCAGTTTGAGACGTTAGTTCTATAAAAACTGCTCCTGTGGTCCATGAGATATTTTGTTAACAGACAGACTGTTACATTATCGCCCGCCCTTCACCTTTTGGCAGTGGGAAATAAAAACTAAATTCCTCTCCTTCACGTTTCCCCTGATCCTCTTCTCTCCTCCTCCCGACTGTTTCTTCAATTTTCATCATCACTGTGCGTCGTTTCCCCTCGTTATCCGTCTTTCTTCTTCTTCTTCTCCACTAATTCAGTTTATGATCCAACTTATCTTCCAACCTTTGCCTCCGTTCTTTTCATCATCCTCCTGCTCCTCCTCTTCCTCTGACTGGATGTGATGAAATCTCCTCTGGTTTTGTTCTGGATCTCAGAGTTCATTAACGGCCCGTTCAGCGGTTCTGTTGGACCCTGCAGCTTCTGGCAGCTCTTAGTTTCCAGCCGTGTGATGCAGGACAGTGTATACGGGCAGATTTTAGGGCTTGAAGGTTTTAGACTTTGCAGTGATTTGTTTCTGTGACATAAAACCAACACGACGACCCGGATCAGCCACGCGAGGCTCCGCCCACTCTACTCCACACAAAATTATTTTTAAAAGTCAGTTTCTGGAGGGTCTGAGTGGACAGGAGCGTTTCAGGAACAATAATATAAACACACACTGAGTGTGTTCCTCAGATTTGGTGGTTCTGATCGGACTCTAATCTGAAGCTTCTCCAGGATGTCATCATGTTGGAGAAGGTGAGATTAAAGAGCAACTTTCAGGATGTTTTAGTACCAGAAAACCTACAAATGTTGGCAGTAATAAATAAATCTGAGTGGGGCCTTTTTGCAGATCGTTATTCTTAAAGTCAGTTTGAGAGTCTGGAGGCAGGAAGTGGAATTATGAAGTGTGTCCTGAAACATCAGACCTCAGAGCTGAAAGGTGGACTTCCTATGTTTGTAAAGGTTGATCAGAGGATTACCTGAGGCTGCAGGAGGACAGATAAATCACTGAGACAAACTGATGGAATATCTGAAAACATTCATTCATCACTTCTTTCCTCAGTGTTGTTTTAAAGAAAGTATAACTTTTCCTGCAGAATGAGTAAAACCAAAGAAAAACACTGGCTTCAGCATCTTTCATCATGCAGCTGACTGTCACAGCTTCTCTCTGACATGTTCTCACTAAACTCAGTGTTGTACAGAGAAACTGGGGGGATTATCGGGGGGTTCCAGGTCTGAGGCTCGAAAACACCTGAACCTTCTCAGGTTTCTCTCTTTCTTTGTTTCTTGATGGCAATTATTCTTCCACTCTCAGAAGAGAAGTGCATCAAATGCTGACAGCGAGTGTTTGTGCTGCGTTCACATTAATCTGTTTGTGTCCTCGCTGATCGCTCCGTCAGAGGACTTCTCTGCTCCGTCTGTCCGTCCTCTTAAAGCCAAACATGTCCCTCAGCTCCCCGCGCCTTTAACTGCCAGGCCTCCCTCAGAAATCAATTTGCTCTCCAGGTATGAGTTTATTATTTTTTCCCTTTTAAAAGTCGAACTGCCACGCTGGATGACAGACTGTCATTGCTGTGGTTTCGTCAGCTTTCTGTAAGACTGCAGAGTCATCGTTTCTCCAGCAGCTCCTGTTTCTGCTCACTGTGGCAGGCCTGCATGCTGCCGATTATAAAAATCTTTCTGTTTTATTTAAACAGGAGTCTGGCTACATCCTGTCAGAATGAAACCCAGCAGCTGGATGATATTTTGGCAGTTAACCCCCTAAAATCATAGCAGAGGATCTCACCAACCTCAGAGAGGAAAGGTGAAAGAGGAGCTCCAAAAGCTGGTGGGGGCTGGAGAAGTCCACGATAAAAAGTTAAAATGTGTTGCAGGAAACTAAAAACAAGCAAATGCTTTTATATCCAGTTATTTTTAAAAAGATCAGTCTGCAGGAAGTAAGTGACAGAACATGAGCAGGATCACCTGAGTGATGCATCCCAGAATACTTCCTCCCACTTCATGGCTTATTAACGCCGCTGACTGTCAGAAAACACCAATTAAAACGTCCACCTTTCACTTTCAAACACTTCACAGATAAAATATGTTGCAGGAAAGAGCTTTATCTGATCTGAAGCACAAAGAACTTCCCTGATTTCAAATCACGCTGAAACTTTTTACTCTTCCGCTCATATTTTAAAGGTCTGAACTCACAAAGTGTCTGAAAACAACAAGCAGTTTGAGGTTTGGGTTTTTTCTTCGTGGCTTTCTTAGGTTTTGTTATTTTGATTTCCTTTTTGTACTTCCTGTCTCCAGTGTTTTTCCACTCTTCCTCAGTCTTCACCTGGTTTTGCTGCCACGCCCACCTCCACCTGTCAGTAATGAGTTTCACACACCTGTGCCCACTTGCTGATCATCCTCTGTGTTTTATAAGTCCGGTCTTCTCCTCCACGCTCCGCTGGTTCAATGTTCTTGGTTCCCTGCTGGTTTTGTCCTGCTCCAGGCTTTGTGTTTTTTATGTTTGTACTTAGTTTCAGTTTTTGCTGCCATGTCAGCCTTTTTGTTTTTGTTTGTTTCATTTTAATAAATTAGTATTCTTTAAAATGAATCTGGGTTCGTCTCCGTTTCCCCACATCCTGAGAAGCAGGAGTTTGTTTCGGTTCAGAGACGGAAAGTTAAACTACTGACGGTTACTGAGGTAAAAACACACAAAACTAGACTAAAGACAGGACACACAACAGTTCATTAACAAGAAAAGTCTTGTTTTTCATCAGTAAATGTGCAAAAAAATAAAAAAAAAATTAGGTCAGGGAGGCCACGAACAGACAAAATACACAAATTCAGTTTAAGTGTGTTGAGTGTGTAACAAGTGTGTGTGTGTGTGTGTGTGTTGAGGAGGCAGCCCGTGGAGTCCAGGCTGACAGCAGGTGAGCCTGATTTTCGGCAGCAGATGAGAAAGTCACGGCGTCGCAGTGAGATATGTGTTTTATCCAATCCTGCCATCACCTCCAACAACAAATAATACCTGAGCCTCGGCCACATCAGCAGCCACCAAATCTCATTAAGTCAGAGATGGGAAAGGCAGCATTTGTTTTTCATGTTCCCCCTCTCCCCCTTCTCATTTTCCCTTCAATGCGATGTCAGAGCATAAAAATAACAGGCGTTGGAACCTGAGCCGCCTCTGGCTCTGCGGCAGGACGCTCTCATAAAATCATTACTTTTATTAACGGTCAGATGGATTTTTAATAGAATCGCTTTATTATGTCGTTTCTCATTTTTGGCCTCACAGTGAAATTTCATCCCCCTGTTCTGTTGATGTTCTTCCTTTCTCGTTTCATATTTTCTGCTGTTTATGGCTGCAGGGTGTGGACGGAGGAGGAGGGAGGTTATTGGTTTCTGTTTGTTTCTGATAATTTGTTTTCAGAGAGCCTTTTCTCTGTTTTCACTCTGAAGCTGAGAACTTTCATTGTTTCTCCCCCCTGTTTTGTGTGATCAATATTACTTTTAGGAGCAAACATGTAACATGTCAGTATATTTGAACATCTCCCAGACGGCGCGTGAAGAGAAAACAGTGAAAAGTTCCCGAAGCAGCAGGAGATGTAAGTTTATTTGATTTGTGCTGCAGGCTTCCCTCCAGCAACCAGACGAGATGAGTACTTACAGCCATTATATCTGAGCAGAACGGATCATACTTAGGCTGCGATGCTGGAAATGTAAGGCGAGATTTAATCTTCAAAGAACAAGCCCGAGTTTGGAACGTGTCAGCATCCGAACTGAGCATGCTCAGACGCTGGGCATGGATTTTTACTGCAAACACTTATCAATACGCCTCCTTCACTTTACAGTTTATGTAGCAGCCTGATGACACAATCACTAAAATTATTTTCCCCTCAAGTGTTTAGACTTTCTGAAACAAACTGAAGTTTAGCTCAGAGTCCTGCTGTTTTTAGTCAAACTGGTTGGACAGGAACACTTCTGCATGGAAGACCTCGTAGCTGCTTAGGAGAGAAAAAAACAAACCATGAGGTCAGAGGAACTGCCAACACCATCCTAACAGTACAGCACGGTGGTGGCAGCACTGTGATGTGGGGGTATTTTTCCAGAAGCTAGGGCTCAGGGGTCTCCTGAGTCCTCAAAAAAAGAAGTTTGTCTCAACCAGGTCCAAGGAACTGCCAACATGCCAACAGGCAGGCAGAGAGACAGGAAGACAGACAGGAAGACAGGCAGAGAGACAGGCAGAGAGACAGACAGGGAAACAGGAAGACAGGCAGAGAGACAGAGAGAGAGACAGGAAGACAGACAGACAGAGAGACAGACAGGGAGACAGGCAGGAAGACAGGCAGAGAGACAGGAAGACAGGCAGA
>NC_051438.1:31076387-31078003 GCF_001649575.2 Kryptolebias marmoratus | reverse complement strand
GGAAGACAGGCAGAGAGACAGACAGGGAGACAGGCAGGAAGACAGGCAGAGAGACAGGAAGACAGGCAGAGAGACAGACATATTTTGTTTCAGCAGACGACAAACTACAACCAAACTGAAAATGATTCAACTAGTGGAAAAACTGATTAAAAACGGCCAAAAATGTCAAATTGCAGAACATCTAACCTAAAATGTGGAAGTTCTGACTGAATTTGTCCACAGTACGACTTCAGCAAGGCAAAATATGATTTAAATTAAAAAAAAATGTGAATCAATCGTAAGAAATGACTCCAAGTGTGCGAAGAATGACTGAAACTGTTAAAGTGAGCAACACAGAGGCAGCATGGACTCCATCAGAGGTGACAGGTGGTGTTCGGTGCGACGGCCAGAGGCAGGGTGGAGCCGTGGCAGTCCGCTCTCACAGGATGTTGTTCTTTGTGAACAGCAGTTTGATCAGCAGCTCTTCAGACTGGATCAGGCTGCAGCTGATAACGGAGCATGTCTTGGTAAGAAGGTTGAGTTTTGGTGTTTCTGGCTCTGAAACTGGTCCCCAAACCAACCGAGTCCAAAACCAGAACGCCGCCGGTCTGTAAGAGGAGCTCCAACAAGGGCCTGAGCTCCCACAAGACAAGCTTTTTTATAAAGACTTTCTGTTTTTACAGCCTTGCAGGTGACTGAAACTGTTTCATCCTGATATTGATCCAAAGAGCTGGAACGTAATCAGAAAATGTAGCAAAAATGAGTCTTCACGTCCTCAAGCCCAAGCATCTTTCTGAGGAGGAAACAGGGAGACATTTAATGTGATAAAAAGCCTCAGGTGCAGGGCAGATATTTTATAAAAAGAGAGATTAAATAATGTATGCACTGCGGCTTTGGTCCGAAGCAGCGGTGGCTCTAATTGCAGCGGGGCTGATTATCTGTGGCTGGAGAGCAGTGATCAGCGAGGACAGACAAGCAGTGACTGTTAGCTGAACTGGCAGGTGGTAAAACAGCAATTATAAAAACTAAACTGTGTCGCCTCTCAGAAAGTGTCTCTTATTTGTTACGAGTGAAGTGATGAAAGAGGAAAATAATTGGATTTTTTTTTCCCGTCTGTCGCTGTCACCCTCCAAGTCTCAAATGTTTGAGGAAAAAGGATCTTTGAACAAAGTTTATTTCATTCTAACCTTTGATTAATGCTTCCCCTCTCGAGGCCACGCTGCAAAAGAAGCAAATTATTCTCAAGATCAAGCTTTTAGCCGTCTCATTATCCATTTGCTATCTCTCTTCAGCTTTCCTCTGCTCGCTCCCACAGACTAAATGATGTTTCTGTCCTCTGAAAGTGGACGTCTCTTTAACGCTCATTTACAGTCTGTTTTTCTGCGGCTCCGGCTGCCATACAACAAAGCTGGTGTGTGTGTTTTCTTTTTTATGAGGCCAATTAGACGCCGTGACCGACCTGCCCCTCCACGTGTTTGATCATTAAATTCAGCTGCTGGAAGGCGGAGCCTGAGCTGGCGCAGGCGTGATGATGTCACACACGGAAAAACTGATTATCAGAGTTTGATTTCAGAGAAAAGCAGCTTCCTGTCACAAAAGGAAAGGATTCCTCAGAAACTGACTAGGTTTTATAGAAA
>NC_051438.1:31075032-31076287 GCF_001649575.2 Kryptolebias marmoratus | reverse complement strand
AGGAGATAGAAGAAGCTTCAACCAGACCGGAGGTTTCATGTAATCTGTAGCTCAGATTTATTTGCAGCATGGATGCTGAATCAACATTCTCACACGAAAAGAAAGAAATCTGCCCAGGTCTGATATGTTCTTCTGATTTCAGACTGAAACCCTCTCAGATCCTCCAGCAGATGGCTTTAAAACCAGGGGTTCAGGTTTCAGAGAAAGGCTGCGGAGCCACAAGGAGCTGTCTTTTTATGATGCTAATCACAGCTAATGTGGTTAAAACAGATCCAGTTAGGGAGAAATGATTGCTTTTCAGCAAGAAACTAAACACTGATGATAATGCAGAGCAATCTTAAACACAACAGTGGAGTGAGCACATTTAATTTGCTGCTAAATGAAATAAGTGTTAAATGAGAGAGAGCTTTGTTCTTCAGGTGGAAACCCCCGCAGGGTTCCACAAAACAACAAGCTGTCTGAAACTCCGAGAGCAAAACACCTCCGAGAGAAATCCCTCCTCACCTCTCAGGTGGAAGCACAGCTCGTTGTGCGAGGGCCCAATCAGAGGGCTTCTGCTCTGAGCCATCAGGTCCCTGATCAGAGAGGACGAGGGGGACAGAGGCACCAAACGTCCAATAAGAGTGGAATCAGAGAAGTTGGGGGTGGGGGGGTCCAAACACCAGAAGAACCACCAAAACGAACACGCTCCGACTCATCTGAGTCCTTCAGATCCGTTTCACCTCACAGAACTGCTTCCAGGGGTTTAATGAAACTCTCTTTTTTTTTTTTTTTTGTCAATGAGTCACAAGCTTTTTTTAATGTTAGAAAGAGTCTTTCTAGTATATGGTCCTTATCAGGTGTGGTACTTTCCACCTGAAGACCTGATCCAAACAGGCGCTTCTAGTGTTTCCAGTCATAACCTTTGTGAATCCTAGGCTCTCTTCTGTGCAGTTCTGATGGTTGCTACATANGTCTGTCCCTCTGTCCTCTCTGTAACATCTGTCCCTCTGTCCTCCCTGTAATGTCTGTCCCTCTGTCCTCTCTGTAGCATCTGTCCCTCTGTCCTCTCTGTAACATCTGTCCCTCTGTCCTCTCTGTAGCATCTGTCCCTCTGTCTTCTCTATATTGTCTGTCTCTCTATCCTCTCCGTCCTCTCCATCCTCTCTGTCCCTCCCTGTCTCTCAGCGTCCTCTCCATCCTCTCCGTACCCCCATCCTCCCTGTCTCTCCATCCCCCCGTCCCCCCTGTCTCTCAGCACCCTCTCCATCCCCCC
>NC_051438.1:31052870-31062750 GCF_001649575.2 Kryptolebias marmoratus | reverse complement strand
ATCTTCGTGTTGAATCAGCGTTGTTAGCATGCTTCTCACTGCTAGCTCCACCGTGTTTAGCTTCGCCTCCATTGCCACAACGCGCCCCTCGGCCTCCTCGATTCGTTGGTTCGCTTTGTTAATATCCTCTCTTATAACATCTAGATGTTGTTTGTTTTCTTGTCTAAACTCTTGTACTTCACGTAGGATCATTTCGAGGTTAACTCTGGGTTTTTCGTTACCTTTTGGTTTTCCGAGTCCGTCTTTAGTGTTAGCATGGCTAACCATGCTAGCATGGCCAGCCGTTTGCTGCGGTTCGTCATCACAGTCCGACGCGTTTGGAGCATTTTTCTTGTTTCTTTCTCTTGTTTCCATCCTGTCCTGCGCTTGCTATCTTGCAATAAAGTTTCTGAGTAGTTATAATAGGTTGCAGGGGTTTTCTAAAATCTTTAAGGAGGAG
Source organism: Kryptolebias marmoratus (assembly GCF_001649575.2). Lineage (NCBI taxonomy): Eukaryota > Metazoa > Chordata > Actinopteri > Cyprinodontiformes > Rivulidae > Kryptolebias > Kryptolebias marmoratus. The sequence continues at coordinate 31,062,311 of NC_051438.1, read as the reverse complement.
CGCTCTTCTTAAGCGGCCATTCGGTTGAAACCGGAACCGGAACTTCCGCCTTAATGAAACTCTCAAAGGGATCACTGAATGTACAGCTAATTCAAGATGGCCTCCACAGCTAATCAACCACAAAAATATCTCTGAGATATTGGTGTGGTAGTAGCTGAGCATTATCCTCAACTCTCTCACAGATCAGACACGCTCTCTTTAAAACTGACGTGGAAGATGGTGGGCGATATGCATTCCTTCAGGAAGGAAGAAAAGAGTGCACGTTCCTCATGCACACCACAAACATGCTTGTTCTCTGGGGACTGAGAGGGTCTCATTGGTCTCTGTGTCCCTGTGATGGACTGGAGACATGTCCAGGTGTCCCCATCCTCAGGACAGTGATGCTGGAGACACCAGCACCCTGTGAAAGAACAGGTGGATGGCTGTGGCGGCCATCTTGAATAAAGCTGACTCAGCTGTAGATGTGCATCCAATGATTAGTTTTTGAAAGTTTCATTAAAATATGTCCAGTGGTTCCTGAGATATTTTGCTAACAACGATGCAGGCATTTACATGAGAAGCGGGCGACAAGCATTCCCACATCCGGTGACTCCGACCTCCCAGGTGAAGACACGGGGTTAGAATCAGGGGTGAGACGGTAACTGAGAGTTCTTCAGGTTTCTGTGTTCAGCTGAAATGTCAGATTCAGAAGAAAGGCAACATCGGTGGGATTTTTCACCCTCCTTCGGGTTTCTGTGTAAGAAATAACGATTCAGGCAGCTTCTCTGAGCTACATGTGACTTGATGAGGCAGAAGTTGGTGGAACAGAGCTGATTATAAAGCAGAAAGTTTCCTTCTGCTTGGCTTTTTCCCTTCAGCTCGTTTATCTTCAGCTGTCAGACGTGCCGAGTCCTTCTGAAACAAATCGCTTCATTTTTCAGCCTCAGACTGTTGGTGACTCCAGACTGCTCCTGTGAACAGTTTTAGATGTTCAGATCTCGGACAGCTTCTGTGGATAAAACATGTCCAATAAAATGCTGAACACCTCTCTGAGCAAGCAGACGAGCTAATGGCTAGTCTGAAGACCACAGTGGATCAATGTCGTCTTAGAACCATCCAGCCCCAGGTTTCCTTCAAACCCTTTTAATCAACCTTCCATCGATGTCAGCTTCACACTACCGAGTTATTTAAAGGGGAAAGAAACAAAATATAAAAATGTTATTTTTCTCTGATTTTCAGAGTATTTGACTGCCGAAGGTGGGGTCGGTCTCACCGTCCTTGGTTGATGATGTCAGGCTGGACTGGAAGTGCTACAGCTAGCTGCTGCCGCTGTTTGCTCTTGCAAATAACTAAACGCAAATGGAAACCAAAGAAAAAGTGTTTTCTGTGAAAATAAAGACTGAGCACTAAATGAATCAGCTGAAATTAGTTGAAGTTAACATTAGCTAAACAGTAATTTAAAAATCAGCTAAACTGCAGCTAAAAGATTAAAAGAGCAAAACATTAACTAAAACTTCAAATTAGCTAAATGAAAACCTAAAAGTTAAAATAAAAATCCTACTTCAAAGAAAACAAAAAAGGTCAAGTTAAATAAAACTTACAAAAACAAGAAGTCCGAGCATCCATGTCCTGAATGAGCCGAATGTTTTGATAAATAAGCAGCTAAAACTGTTGATGCTGAAAGAGGAAGTGAAGAACCTGCAGCATCAAACAGATCTGCATCCTGCAGCAGCGGCTGTGCACATCCAGGTTTCAGCTGTGGGATGAGATTTATCTTCTTCAGATGCATGTTTATTACGGAGCGGATGCTGAGGGAAACCCTGCTGCCGTCAGACACTTGGCTGCCGTAACGCCACGTCAGGTTTGTGATTAAAGGGCCACTTTGTCACCGGAGCGGGACATCATGCATCAACACAGGTGAGCGTGGAGGCCTGCTGGGGAGTTCATCATCATGACTGCTTCAGAAATTGAAATGGATTATTTATTGGGTGTCACTCATGTCAGGAACACACAAACATACTGCAGCGTATTTCCCTGTCCAACTGCAGCACTGGCATTATTTTTATTTTTTGACAGATCGCCCAGGCTGCAAATCTTTAGCTGCTACCCATTAGTAATACTCCGGCGCTGCCGCCGCCGGTGTGATGGTTATTATTTCCCAGCAGCAGGGCAGATAATTTAAGGTTGGCTACCTGCAAGTTTTTAAACCAAACACAAGGAGAAGTCAACATTAAAGTGGTCAAAACCAAATTTACCAAAGTGAAAACTGAGGGGGTCACATCAGAGACTCGGAAAGACAACAAGTCAGTCAGAACGAAGACGAAACGAGACCAAAAACGAGAAGAAATTTAAAAAAATAACAAATGTCTGGTAAAAACTTACATCGCATAAAATCAAACTCCTAAAAACTCCAGCTGAGCTGTTACAGCAAGCACAACACAAGCTAAAATAAGCAGATCACAAGCTGGAATCAGCAGAACATGAGCTAAAATCAGCAGAACATGAGCTAAAATCAGCAGATCACAAGCTGGAATCAGCAGAACATGAGCTGGAATCAGCAGAACATGAGCTAAAATCAGCAAAACATGAGCTAAAATGAGAATAATACAAGCTAAAATCAGCAAAACATGAGCTAAAAGCAGCAAAACATGAGCTAAAATGAGAAGAATACAGGCTAAAATCAGCAGAACATGAGCTAAAATCAGCAGAACATGAGCTAAAATCAGCAAAACATGAGCTAAAATCAGAAGAACGTGAGCTAAAATCAGCAGATCACAAGCTGGAATCAGCAGAACATGAGCTGGAATCAGCAGAACATGAGCTAAAATCAGCAAAACATGAGCTAAAATGAGAATAATACAAGCTAAAATCAGCAAAACATGAGCTAAAATCAGCAAAACATGAGCTAAAATGAGAAGAATACAGGCTAAAATCAGCAGAACATGAGCTAAAATGAGCAGGACAGAGGTTAAAAACCAAACGCAGCAGCTAAAAGCAGCAAAACAGTAGCTTAAATTAGCAAAAATATGATAGAGCAAAGATTAGCAGAATGGTAGTAAAAGAAATTGCTAAATAGTTGATAATATTAATAAATCAGATGGTCCAGCTAAAACAGGCAAACATGTGCTAAAGCTAAAAATAGCAAAAGAGCAGCTAGAAGCTAAAAGTAGCTGAAGCAGATTAGTAAAATGTGTTTTTTATGGTAAAAATGGTTGTATAAGTATAAAACTTACAAATCCAAAGACTTATGGGTACTCGTGATCAAGCTCCATCTTTTCATTCTGAGCCAATATTTTTATCTTTATTTAACATTTATGAAGATGCTTTTTCAAGTATCTTTGCAAAAACTTGAATTTTTATTTCAAGTTTAGTTCAATAAATAAAAATCCTGACTGAAGCTTGAGGTGAAAAAGACACAAGTTCTGGAAACATTTTGTTAAATTCTATGGTAGAAAGTAGCATATTGGAGTTAAAGAGTTTCGCTCTGATGTGAATTTAAATTTAACCCTGCGTGTGAAGCCACAGGTCTCAGCCTGAACCCGACTCTTCCAGGCTTTGCCCACATTTCTCGTCTTTAGAAAAGTTTCTGTGTAATTTGTCAGCTTCTTCCCCTCCAGCCTGCGATGATTCTTCTCCCAGCTCTGATGCTGGTTTGTGAGCCTCTCTCTTCCTGGGGAACGATCAGAGCTCCCTCAGCTGCGCCTCTTTCGTCTTTCGGTTGTCGAACATGTTTTCGCCCGAGGCTCCAGCTTCCCTCTCCGCTGCCTCCAGTTGAAAGACGAGTCAAAGCGCGGGATAAGTTTCTGACGTGCTGTTTGAGTGGAGCCTGAAGCAGGTGCAGCAGGTTTCATGTTTGTTTTATGACCAGCTCCACAGCCGGTGTCCGGCTGCCAGCTGAACGTTATGAATGTTTCAGACTCGTGTTAATCGATTGATCACAACTCATGTCCTGACATCAGCAGAAAGCAGCTGCAGCCTGAAGACTGAGAGGAGGCCGTCTCACTGCTCAGACTGGGTCACTTTTATTATTACTTTCTGTTTCTGTAGAAGACTATTATCAGCTGAACAGGTGTAGCAGTTCATATATTTTGACGGTGGACTCCTGAAAGATGCTGAGAACAGCTTCGGTCTTTCAGGTGAGCGCAGTTCCACGGTTCTCAACCTGTGGTTCCACAGGTGGAGATCAGGAGAGTTTTAGCCTGACTCAGAAGAAATCTCAGTATCAAATACTTAAAACGTTAAATAAGCTAAAACAAAATGTCATGAGAAAAAAACAAAGCAGAAGGACCAAAAGAAATGACTTCCTGTTCTTCGGTCCAGTCGGCTTCAACTTCCTGTTCAACAGGATTTTTCTGTATCCTTCCACTGCACCACTGTGCCACCCCATCTGATGGCACAGTGGTGCAGTGGTTGGAGCTGTCGCCTCCCAGAAAGAAGGTCTCAGGATCGTATCTTAGCCGGGGGCCTTTCTGTGAGGAGTTTACATGATCTCCCTGTGAGCATGTGGGTTTCCTCCCACAGACCAAAAACAGGCAGGTTAGGTTAACTATGACTCTTAAACTGTCCAGGTGTCCCTGTGACGGACTGGAGACATGTCGAGGTGTCCCTGTGACGGATTGGAGACCTGTCGAGGTGTCCCTGTGACGGACTGGAGACATGTCCAGGTGTCCCTGTGACGAACTGGAGACCTGTCCAGGTGTCCCTGTGACGGACTGGAGACCTTTCCAGGTGTCCCTGTGATGGACCTGTCCAGGTGTCCCTGTGACGGACTGGAGACCTGTCCAGGTGTCCCTGTCTCTCTCACAGTGATGCTGGAAACAGACACCAGCTCCCCGTGACTCAGAATGGAGAAGCAGGTAAAGAAAATGGATGGACAGACGGATGGATGGACGTCTGAATGGACGGGTGGACAGACAGATGGATGGATAGACAGACGTCTGGATGGATAACAGTTAAATCAGTGTTGAGCAGCAGCTGCCTCAGGAAGCAGCAGAGGACATTTCAGGTGTATAAAGGTGGAGACAGCTGCGTGATAATTATATGCTCCGCCCTCCACTCAGAGGTGCTTCTGCCTGAGTAAAGTTTGATAACTGGAGTTAAATTTTTCAGCCCGTGTCCTCTTGTTATCCACCGTCTCATCCAGCTCTCACAGTGACATTTTTATGGCCTCACAAATGTCAGATGGATCTCTGCCGGCCGACTTTTTAAGTATGTTTCTCTTCTTTCTGTGCAGCCTCTTACTCAGCAATCATCATGCTGTCTGCCGGCGGCTCGGCTGCACTTTGCTCCTTCATCAGTGCTCATACGTGCCTTCATCTGAGACCTTTCTGTCCGTCTGAAAGCTCCTGAAACCAGCTGAGTTCAACCACAGGAGCCATTTGGCAGAGAGGCTCAGGACCTGTCTGTCTGAGAGACACGTAAAGAGGTGGCAGAGTGATTGGAGTCCAGCATGAAGAAAGGCTCCTGGAAAAGAAAAGCTCTTCTACGTTTTAGCTTTTACCATAGATTTATAGATTTTCAAACGGAATCAACGATAAAATGTGATCTGTGAAGACTGAAACCTTTACAGTCTTCTATTTCTAACTGAACACTTAAATGTTTAAATTAATAAACAGTTTAAAGCCAAACAACATGCTTACTAATTTTTTATTTTTTTTTTGATTAGATACAAAATTCAAACTCCACTCAGAAAAACTGATAAGTCTTCTGATGTTGAAGTGGCTGAATTATTTATCTGTTATTTATTTAATGAATGAATGAACCTATATGACTGAAATGATGACAGATCTGGTCTTTTTTGGACAAACTGCAGAGCTGAGAAACAAAAAATATGTGTCTGAATGAAAATACACTCTCCTCTTATTATCTCTGATAATCGAGCAGACATGGCGTGATCTCCAGCAACACAACAAAGATTACTGATGGCATTGAGCGTGCACGGAGAGCTCACACGCTGGGCACAAACTATAAACTCAAGAAGAAGAAGAAGAGGTCGTCCTCTGCTCCTGAAGTCAGATTAGAGGTGGGATTACACATCATTGTGTTTGAGCTGTCTACACAAAAACAACGGTGGTGATTCATTAAATCTGTACGACCTTTGAGAAAAGAAGCTGCTGCAGCAGCGTAGCATACGGCAGGCTAACACCGGAGACACTGAAACCTGCCTGCCCTTTGACCCCAACACATCATATATGTCACAAACTTCACCTTTTACAGCTTTCACTTCATTTAACTTCAAATCTTAATATAAAATAGTTGAATAGATGCCTAATTTCTAAAGAAAAACACACAAAGCCCTTCTTATCACAGCACAATAATAATTCAAACCCATGTATTTATTTTAGAGCAAACCAGATAAGAAACCTTAGTGGATTTATTGTTTCACAGCCTCGGCCCTTTTTCTTTGTATCTCACTCAGAAAATCTCTCCTTTCGGCTCTGATCTGACCCTGTGTGAGGCTCTAAGGATTATGGGAACCGATGTGAGTTTCCCGTTTACTGAACATCCATCTGCCTGATAGGATCTGATGTCAGTCTGCAGGTAAAATCCAGCACAGATAAGCCGAGTGTGAAGCGCCGCGGCCCTTTCAGCTGGTATTTCATCGCTGCCTGTGTTTGATCTCATCACTGCAGGCCTGTATGCTAAACCGAAGCATTTCCATGCAGCTGCTGGTTGTGGAATATATTCATGGCGGCGAGCAGCCTCGCCCGGCCCAATCACATTAGGTTAGAGATCCCGCAGGAGGGCAACGGAAAGCCAAAGAGCCGCCCAATCAAACCCAAAAATATGAGCAGCCAGGATGTCAGGGAGACGCGCTCTGCCTCCTGATCATCCATCACAGATTTCACAAACATCTGAACAAACAAAAGAGTCATGAAGAGAACAGAAACAGTGAACTGCTGCTACCTGTGGAGTTTCAAGTGTCTTCTCTCCTGACTGTCATTGTGGCTGATTCAGACAGATGCCTTCAGACTGTCCTGCATTTAGCCTGAACATCACTTCTCATGATGTTTATGTCTGAAGATGAAAAGATGCAGAGCATTAACATTTCACCTGACTCTAAAAGCTGTAATTCTGAAGCTTTCCCTGCTTTGTTACTTCCCTCCTTAATGCATCCGTGTAACAAAGGATCAGTCAGAGAGGGAACCTGATGAACATCATGGCAGCTTCTTGATTATTATGCTTTTTGCACTGAACAGAATTAAGTGACCCGAATCAAGAGTTAAAACCTTCCATTCATCATCCAGAGCCTGATGTTAGTCCGGCCCAGAGGCGACGGCTCTGGGCTCCATCTGGGTCGGTCCTCCACACAGTGATGCACCTCTTTGTGTTTTGAGAGGCCAATATATTAAAAATATTTACTTAGAAACAATAAAATAAAAACTGTGATCAACTTGGTAGAACTGGATGTCCCAATAATAATTTGGTACTTCCTTTCTAATATTCTGAGCTGACAAAATACGGATGTTTGAACTGTAGAAGAAATGTAAAACTTGTGGAAATAAGAAAAGTTTGTTTGTAAAAACTTTTTAAAGTTTAGACAGCTGAGAGTTGGTGTGATGTCATCAGACTGTAAGTCTGAAAAATCCTCCATCTTAACCTGTGACTGTTTAAAAACTGATAAAAACCTCAATTCAGTCATTAGAGTCCAACTTCCTGTTTAAACTCTGAGCTTAGAGCTCCAAACAGGACCAGGTTTAGAGCTCCAAACAGGACCAGGTTTAGAGCTCCAACAGGACCGGGTTTAGAGCTCCAAACAGGACCAGGTTTAGAGCTCCAACAGGACCGGGTTCCAAGAAATGGACCTGCAGCAGGAAAGTATGACAGATCCGATCCTGTCCTCATCTCCAAAGTCTTAAAATGATTTTATATTTGAATCTACAACAACAGGCTGCTGATGCTGTGAGCAAAAAGAGGCAATAAGATGGAAATAAAGACGAGCTTTGATGTTTTCTGTGATGTTTGGGTTAAATTATAAAGATTTTAAGCAGAATATTTGACTTGCTTTATGAGCACCTATAAAAGTCGATAAAATTCCCCATGAATGTGCTCGCAGTATTTACATGTGAGGACATCAGGAAGAGAAGCGAGCTGCCTTTCTCTCAGCCGAACACATGATGTAACCGTGTGAAAGCCTCCTCGCTGAGCTGTGAGGCGAATCTCTGATTTGCATGTGAGATAATCTCCAAGTTGCTTTTCCTTTTTCTGTTTCGGTGAAGATGAAAGAAAACGTCACTGTCGTGTCCGTATCAGCTGATCGGAGCCGACCTCGAGGCTTCTCGGAGCGTTTCATGTTCTCGAGTTCATCAAAGCGGCGGGTAAATCACAGCAGAGCTAATTACGGCGCCTCCAACTCGTATTACTGCGTTGACCTTATTGAGTTTTTCCTCCGGCTTCATGTTTGACAAAAGTACGAAGGCTGCCGAGCTTCCTGGATCTCATTCATGCGTGTTGTCTTTGTTTGTGTTGCCTCGGGCTTCGCACAGATTCTCGATAAAAATCATCTCAAGGCTCAGCTGCAGACGTACTTCAAAGCCAGAACAAAACAACTGACATCATTTCTCCTGCAGTTGCTGCAGCTTCACTTTGTTCTGCAGAAACCAGCTGATTTCTATGAAAACAGCTTCCCTCCCAGCAGAACCGGAGTCGGACCTGAGCTGCAGCCAATCAGGACGGACATGAGCAACACTCAGAGTAAACCAGGCCTGCTGGGATCTGAAGGAATGCATGTCGCCCGCCGCCTTACATGCCAGAGATGGAGGCTAAGATCGCTGTCCACAGTCTGAGTGTCTGCTGGGGACGACTCTCAGCTACTACCACACCAAAGTCCAGCTGGCTGAGGGTTAGCTGTCTTCAGAGGGTCCAATCATTCATGAGACAAACCGTGAGGACAAATGTCCCTCAGTGGAAAACTGTGAAGACTTTGAATATAACATCATCTACATTTAAAATGTCCTCAACAGATTCGAACATCTGTAGCATCTGTCTCTCTGTCCTCTGTGTAACATTTGTCCCTGTCCTACCTGTATTGTCTGTCTCTCTGTCCTCCCTATAACATCTGTGTCTCTGTCCTCCCTGTAACATCTGTTCCTTTGTCCTCCCTGTATTGTCTGTCCCTCTGTCCTCTCTGTAACATCTGTCCCTCTGTCCTCCCTGTATTGTCTGTCCCTCTGTCCTCTCTGTAACATCTGTCCCTCTGTCCTCCCTGTAATGTCTGTCCCTCTGTCCTCTCTGTAGCATCTGTCCCTCTGTCCTCTCTGTAACATCTGTCCCTCTGTCCTCTCTGTAGCATCTGTCCCTCTGTCTTCTCTATATTGTCTGTCTCTCTATCCTCTCCGTCCTCTCCATCCTCTCTGTCCCTCCCTGTCTCTCAGCGTCCTCTCCATCCTCTCCGTACCCCCATCCTCCCTGTCTCTCCATCCCCCCGTCCCCCCTGTCTCTCAGCACCCTCTCCATCCCCCC
>NC_051438.1:31050016-31051361 GCF_001649575.2 Kryptolebias marmoratus | reverse complement strand
CGTCCTCTCCATCCTCTCCATCCTCTCCGTCCCCCCTGTCTCTCTCCATCCTCTCCATTCTCTCCATCCCCCCTGTCTCTCAGCACCCTCTCCATACCCCCGTCCCCCCATCTCTCAGCGTCCTCTCCATCCTCTCCATCCTCTCCATCCTCTCCGTCCCCCCCTGTCTCTCTCCATCCCCCCGTCTCTCAGCGTCCTCTGGTAGTTGGGTGAGGCAGCAGACCCTGACCGGCTGCAGCTGCTCTCTGAATGAAGTGAGAACGTTCTGCAGAGTGACGGGACGAGGGGAGCGGAACCTCAGGAACAGCTCACTTCAATTCAATTCAGACCTTTAGTCATGGTTCATGCTGTTCCTGAAGAAAGCTTTAAATAATCTTTTCCTCTCTCCATTCCGCCATTTTTCTTTTATCTTTTTAAAAATTGGAGGCTTTAAAATTGATCTGAGCCTTTTTCTGCGGCGCTGATAGCAATTCTTTCCACTGCTTGACTCTTTTTGTACCTGCAGAACATAAAATGACTTCATGACACTGGTGACATTTTCAGCGTTTTGCAGTATTTTACTACATTTAAGAGGGAAAATTACAGCGTGTGAAGGTGAAACATTAATTGGACACAGTTTGCTTTGACACTCAGGTTGGTAGAGCTCACCGAGCTGCTTATATGACTCCTTTCCTCCCGTTTGAAGATTTACCACCAGGAAATATTCCAAAGGCTTGATTGTGTCGTAGGGTCGGTGTTTTTTAGTCTTGTATTTCTGCTCCTTACAGCTGGTCTGAGTTTGGGATTCGACCTGTTCTTCAGTTTATATTCTCCTGGTTTCTCTATCAGTTATTTTTATCTGTTTGTTCCCTTCAGTTCTTAACTTGGGTTATAATTTGTTTGTTTTTTTCATGTTTCCTGTCGTAGCAGTGTCTGTTCATTTGTTTAAAATATGAATAATAATAATTATTAGAAGCACTCAGAGAACACAAGCTTCTGCCAAGGCCACAGCGTGATTATCCAGAATATCTGGATCATAATCCAGGTCCAGATTACAACCTGGATCAGAACCAGAATTTAATCCTGTTTTTTGTTTCCTGAAGGTTTCATCCTGATCTTTGCTGACAGACAGACAAACAAACGGACACAACCGGAACCAGAACTCTCCTGGTGGAGGAGACTAAAGGCTCACCTGTAGGAGCAGAGAGCAGATTTTAACTGAAGGTCTCCGTCCACAGGCTTAAAACAAAAGTCCAAATAAAAGCCCAGCAGTAAAACAGAGTTTACAGAAACAACAAAATAAAACGATTTAAAAACATAAACCAAAGCAAGAAGACCTGAGCAGGTGTGTGTGAGCAGGTGTGTG
>NC_051438.1:31041728-31047658 GCF_001649575.2 Kryptolebias marmoratus | reverse complement strand
GGTGTGTGTGAGCAGGTGTGTGATCAGGTTTGTGTGGGCAGGTGTGTGTGAGCAGGTGTGTGTGAGCAGGTGTGTGTGAGCAGGTGTGTGTGAACAGGTGTGTGTGAGCAGGTGTGTGTGTGAGCAGGTGTGTGTGAACAGGGATGTTAGGAACACGAAGACAAAGACCTGGAAGATATTCCGGAGCGAGGTTATGAACGGCCTTAAACATGAGAAGAAAAGTTTGAAAAGTTTTTATTGGTGCAGCCCAGGAAACTGGTGCTCCCCCAGGAATCATTTACTGAGCTTCTGAGTTTGCAGCAGTTTATTGTTCATAAAACAAAAATGAAATAATGCAGCCATTTGCACTTTTCCTTGTTCTTGGATTGTCCAAACAGAGCAGACTTGTACATCAGTTTCTGTAAGTTTATTTGTGGCAAATAAAACTGAATCAGGAAAATGGACCTTCTGAACTGTTCCAGAATCAGAAGATCATTACAGACCTTCCTGTGTCAGCTGTATCTGGGTCCTGTTCACAGCAGTTTGCAACACAGATTATCAGTTTTTTAAGAAAAGTTCCTGATATTAAAAACATGGACAGTTTTTCTCCAGTTTGTTGGGAAAGCAGAGTCCAATCAGTGAAGACTCTGCATCAAACAGAGATGATGCTGGAACATCTCTGCAGACAGAGCTGTGGTCTCTTACCATCAGCAGGAGTTTCAAACATGAACTCAACAGCAGCAACCAGGATCTCAGCCCAGCAGAAACTGAACTTAAAGGGAGGAGGCTTCGTCTGTCAGCAGCTGAATGAGAGAACTGGAACCTGATTGATGGAGAAGCGGGTGGAACTGGACCAGAACTGAACCATGTTACGGGTCCATCACAGGACTGACACACAGGAACCAATCATTAAAGCCAACATGTGGTTTTAGACTGTGGGAGGAGCCCAGAGTCTGTGATTTCATAGCTTTAACATTCCAGCCAATGAAGAGTTTGTTCACATGCTTTATCTATTTGTGACATGGAATGATACCAGAAACTTGTCCATAGCACGTTTCATCTCACCAGGGCTTTAAAGCATCACAGACCACAGTGAGGAGGCCAGTGTTTAAGTCTCTGCTCCGCGTCCCTCTCCCCCTCACAACCAGCTGCTGCTTGGTGGGAAAAACTGCGAGTCGAGACCTGAATTTAATGAGTCTGTCGTCTTCTGCAGATCTGCGAGGTTTCCCTGAAGCGAGCGAGGCGGTTGTTGTTGTCAGGCGGTGCGTTCGGCCACTGAGCCCGCTGATTCACCACACCGTGATCACACACACTCCTCATTAATTAAAGTTTCATAAGAAGAGTCTGCAGGGATTCTCAGTTTCACAGCCAAACTCCCGTCCAGATGGCTGTTGATACGAGGCCTCGGAGGACGGCTCTTTTGTTTTCACTCCGACACGAAGACAAATTTTACATTTCTGTGAGGTTAAACAAACTTCCTGGTAATTGTCGTTGATTAAACAAAGAAACTTCTCATCATGTCTGCCAGTTTCTCACTGCTGTGATGGCTGCAAGGATGCTGGAATTTGTAAATCTCATACACCCAGATTTTATTCACAGTGGAAACTAGAAACCAGATCAGGTTCTGGTTCTGTTCCGCTTAGGAACACTGTCTGTAAACACAGTTCACAAATGCTGCTTAAAGCTCTATCAAGCAAAGAAGGAGAACTGTTCTGAGGTCAGATGGGTCCAAACCTTGGACGCCACGTCCTCCGAACTAAAGAGACTATAAAACCAATTATCAACCTGATTATTGCACATTTGCTTTATTTCAGGGGTCAGATGTAAATAGTTTTTAAACTGGGATTCAGTTTGGAGTTAATCTCTTTATAATAAGATTTTGGCCACTTCCTGGTTAAAGAAATATTCAACTAAAATCAAACTTTTTTCCCTTGCAACAGTTTGCATTAAACTACAGTTTCAGATTCATGTTGTAATGATCAGAAAGCTGCAGATTTGTGTAATGTCCTCGCAGTCTGAGCTGGTGTTTTCCTCTCATCTTCAGTCCCAGTTTTAGCTGACGGAGCTGCTAACCTCTGGCTGTAAACACTGATGTGAGGCTGTTAGCAGAGGGAATATCACAGTGAACCTCATCATGTTCTTACTGCTCCCATTTATCACAGCAGATTGTTAACTTTTTATTGCCGACTTCCAGGAGGAAAGTCTTTACAAACCTGCAGCCTTCAGTCTAAGTTGTAAAGAAAAACCAGCTCGCTCCAGTGCAGGCTGAGAAGGAGAAAAGAATTACAGATAATGGAGCATAAAGATCACAGCGGCCTTTTTTCCACCAGTCATAACTCACCGTGAAGTACATTTCATTACTCTGCCTTTAAAATGGAAATTAGGAGCGTATTTGTTCTGTCGACATGTTTTGTTTGGAAGTTATTCGTCTGGTAATTGCTTCCCAGATACAGAAATTTACTAAAATAAACTTTAATTGTCTGATAAAACTTTGCAAGTTCCTATTTAAACCAGAGAAATAGCATTTTATGTAAAAACAGCGTGGACGCTGAGATTTGTTTAAAAAGGAAACGTTAGTTCTTAAAATCAAGAAAAGTGGCTAAAAGTTGAAATCAGCAAACTAGCAGCAAAAGGCTAAAATTAACAAGACTGTAGCTACAAGCTGCTGTTTTTGAATCATTAAATAATTTAAAAAGTATCAAATTTCAAAATACAAAGTCAGCACAGCAGTGAGCCGAACATATTTTACACCTGAACGGTTAAAGAGATTAAAAGTCTGCAGACTCAGCGTTCTCACAATGACTGGTTTAGATTTTAAACCTTTTCATTCAATGTAAAATACATTTCTGCTGGCAGCCTCTTTGTGACAGAAGATGTTTTTCTTTAAAAATGGCCTCCTCTCCTCTGACTCATGCTGCAGCTGAGCCAAATATCATGTTTTTTGTTGTGTTTTGATAAAAGCATATCTGAGAATGTTTCCATATGTGGATGTAGGAGCTCATCAGACGGTGTGGAGGATATGAAGACGCAGTAACAGTTGCCATCTGACTCCCGGCAGCCGCGTGGAAACAAATATCTCTCAGCCTCCGCCGGCAGCTCGCTGTAAATCAGCATGTGGCAGAAACATATTTCCTCCCGCTCTCTGCGCGGCCTGCGAGGGGGAACGAGAGGCAAACTTATAACGTATGAGTGTTTGTGTGGCGGAGAGCTGAAAACGACTCTAAACTGTCAAATGACCCGCATCTGTAAGAAAAATAAAATGAAAACAAACGACGAGATAAATAAGCTGAAAATATGAAAGCCAGGGCTCATAGATCTTCAGCAGAGAGAGACGCTGCTCAGGTGTGACATCCTGCAGATGACACACCTGAAAAATGACCCGAGGGGAGGGGGGACGTTATTTTACAAAAATACATTTGCTTTTTTAAATTAAAGTCTGTCTAGTGAGCGTGCGTTTGCAGGTTTAGGATCTGAATGTTTGGGCTGAACTGGGTCCAGACGTCAGAAATGTTCCCTCCCAGCCTTTTTAATTTGATTATTAGCAACAAATCTGCACATTCATTAAGCTAGTGAATATCTTCTTTTATGTAAATAATTCTACAAAAAAACAATAAAACTAAAAAGTGGTGTGTGCATAAGTATTCACCCCCTTCTTCTGCCAGCCTGTCCCAGGACAGTTGTCATGTGTTGTCTCAGGTGGCAGCGGCTCAGGAGGTTGGGGTTTGTCCTGGAACTGGAGGGTTGTCGGTTCAAACCCCTGCCTTCACCTGCCTCGCCTGGTGGTGGTCAGAGGGCTCGATGGCGCCGGTGTCTTCTGTCAGCCGGTCCCAGGGCAGCTCTCAGAGGACGTGTTGGGGATGACTCTCAGCTACCATCACATTAAATGAATTTTCCCAGGTCAGTTGGTTGTGGCAGCCATCTTGAATCAGGCTGATGTCCAAAGAGACTTTCCTAAAGGAAAACGAAATAATGTGGGTATCCCCCCCTCCCCCTTGCAGAACCAATATGTCCACTTTAAAGGACAAAAACTGCCTTGCTTTGGTTTTAAACCCCAGACTGTTTTGCTGGTTTTTCCTCCTGTTGAAGAGTTGAACCCCCCAGCTCCGACCCCAGCCCCACCCTGAGTGAACCACTAAAAGTTAACACATTTCATCTCAGCTTCTCCTCTTTTCTTCTCGTTAAGCTCGTTGAAGTGGAATTACACCCCGGTGCTGCTTTCCTCCTGGATCTCAGCGTCTCCTGCAGCAGGGTGGCAGATTATTAATCAGATTCATAAATAATAAAGCGTGGCAGCGAGGCCCCTGGGCACCGGAGGGGCCACTGCTTCCTCCACAGCGGCGAGAAGTGATGGAGGATAAAGCAGACAGAACAATATTAACACAAAGCCTGCTGGATTTATCCAAAATGTGCTTCCAGTCCACCTGCTTAATATTCCATCTGCAGCAGGAATTAGCGTCAGGCTAATCTCTCACTCGTCTGCAGGTGTTGGAGTTAACCACGCTGCTCACCTTCTAACTGGGAATGTTTCATCACAGCTGACCTCTGCAGCTCTCACAGTTTTTGTAAAGCCTAAATTAAAACCCGTTTGTATTTCCTGTCACTTTACTCAGCAGGATTTACTCTGTTTTCATTAAACGTCAGGAAGTTTAAGAGCAAATAAAAGACATTACAGATGTGGAAATATCCGTTTTTTTACCCAGAAATCCCATTTTGGGAACTTAATTTTCTTTATTTCTTTCTGGTAACTCCATCTATCCATCCATCCAGGTTTTACCTGCTCCTTCCTCTGCAGGTCGGGGTTATCACTCCTACACAGGTGGAGAGATCAACTCACACACCTGACACACCTGGACAGGTCATCATCTCAAAACTTACCAGATTTAAATCTAAACCTGGTTTTGCTGTTGAACGTTTAGAGAAAAGTTGAATCAACTCAAATATAAAGAAAGACACGTAAACGAGCCAGTTCTGACAGGTGAAGCAAATCTAAGCATTTTTAAACTGATTTTTAATAAAAAGAGGAGAGTTCCTTGGTCTTCATGATGTCTCTTGCTTGGTGGTAGACCTTAATATTTAGACGTGTTGGTTCTGAGGTCTATCAGAACCGGTGGATGTGCTGGGCTCAGTTGGATCTAACTGGAGGAAACAGTTGGAGGGGGTGAATACTTCTGCACGCAGCACTTTTCACTTTTGAAGTCTCGTCTCTTCCAAGTTGACTTTTGTCTCCTGGATTTATTAAAAATGAACTTTACCGCCTCATCATTTTAAATAACATCTTGTATCCTTCACCTTTGTCCAGTAAATTAAGAAGAAGTGGACTCAGAACCAACACCACCTTCTCCGGCTGAGGCGACTTATCGGCCCGTGACCTTTGACCCTGACTGCGGAGGGATAAATGAGTTGCCATTAAAGGGGCCAAACACAGCCGGCCCTTCGGTAAGTGGCAGTTTATGGTAATGAGAGTGGATCTTTCCACCTGTGTAGGAGTGATAACCCCGACGTTAATCCTCGCCTCTCGACCTCCCGCTGGCCTCCTGTTCAACACTTTCATTAGAGTTTAATCAGACGAAGGGAAGAAACTCCACTTAAAGCTCACATCTGCAGTCCGAGCTGCACTTTATTAACTCCAGAGTCCCACGACGAAGATGGAGAGTCCTTAGGGTTCTGTGGGCCTCGGCTGGACCTTAGGTCCCTGCAGCAGAAATACTCCAGAAAAACTGACGTTTGGAGCCGCTTCCAGGAAAAAAAAAAGTCTGTGAAGTTCAGAACAAAGTCCAGAATCTAAAACTTCAACACACAGGAGAAACCTGGGTCAGACGGACCCGGGTTCCAAAACTCTGTTAGAAGAAATGGATTGAAGAGGAGACGGAGCATCTACACTTCTGTGAGTAACAAGTCCCGAAGCCTGGTTCTGGGTTGGTTCTGGGTTGGTTCTGGTCTTTGGTTCAGGG
>NC_051438.1:31036296-31041628 GCF_001649575.2 Kryptolebias marmoratus | reverse complement strand
CTGAGTACCTCCCTCTGAGTACCTCCCTCTGAGTACCACCCTGAGTACCTCCCTCTGAGTACCACCCTGAGTAACTCCCTCTGAGTACCTCCCTCTGAGTACCTCCCTCTGACCGGTCTGACGCAGACTGCGTTCTCAGAGCGGGCGGCTCAGTGGGCGGACCCTGAGGGGTCCGGTTGCGTCCTGAGCTCAGCCTGGGGTCCAGTTCCTGCTGCAGTCATGGTGCTGAGGAGCTGCTGCACGGTTTGGACTCTGCTGTTTGGAATCACTGCAGCTGCAGGTCAGAAACTTTCAAAGAATCGTTTATAGCTTCAGTCTGTTTGATTCATAAAACCATTAATTTATCCAGATATTTAACCAGACATGAGTCAACTGGAAACAGAAGACTGAGGATTTAATGGTTTATATTTCTTTGATAAATCAGTTTTAATTTGAGCTGCAGAACACAAATGTAGTTTTCTCTAAGAAGAAATCAGGATATTTCTGCCTCATTCCTTAGTAAGCATTAAAACATGATGTTATTAACATCTGTGGGCGTTTTTACCTGCAGTGTTCATGGAGAAGCACGAGGCCGACTCGGTTCTGAGGCGATGGCGGCGAGCCAACTCCGGCTTCCTGGAGGAGATCAAGCAGGGGAACCTGGAGCGGGAATGTGTGGAGGAGATCTGCGACTACGAAGAAGCTCGAGAAGTGTTTGAAGACGACGACCGGACGGTCAGATGGAACTTTTAACAAACCAGTAAACTTTAAACCGTACAGATGCAGATTTAATGTTCTTATCAGGGGTCAGTGTCTGACCTGCAGCAGGACCAGGACCGGGGCCAGGACCAGGACCAGGACCAGGACCAGGACCAGGATCGCTGCAGACTTCAGACTCCATTCATGGATAAAATGGCAGCAGCAGCTAGCTGTAGCACTTCCTGTTCAGGAGTAACAGAGGAATGTGAAACTGTCAGGAGTTTCTGAGACTGAAGTTGTAGAGATCCAGTTCGGTTCTGGTCCCGGTTGGGTCAGAGTTCACCTCCTTCCAAACAATTACAACTAATTAATAATTAATTAATTAATTAATTAACTAATTAATTACAACTTCTTCTGCTTGTCTGGTTTTCAGAGGGAGTTCTGGAAGACCTACCGAGGTAAATACAGAACTTTATTTATTTAATCCAGAACTTTATTTATTTGATCCAGAACTTTATTTGATCCAGAACTTTATTTGATCCAGAACTTTATTTATTTGATCCAGAACTTTATTTTTATTTGATCCAGAACTTTATTTGATCCAGAACTTTATTTATTTGATCCAGAACTTTATTTGATCCAGAACTTTATTTGATCCAGAACTTTATTTATTTGATCCAGAACTTTATTTGATCCAGAACTTTATTTGATCCAGAACTTTATTTATTTGATCCAGAACTTTATTTATTTAATGAAGTTGTTCTGAAACAGCCCAGACTTTGTTGACTGCAGCTGCAGACTTCTTGTCTTGACTGGATTTGAATGAACTCTTGATTTGCAGAAACATTGTTTGATGAAGTGACAGCTGCAAACATCTGTCCTGTTAGTGTAAAATCAGAGCACATCTCCAGACTCCAGAGAAGTTTCTGCTGGAAAAGCTCCCGGTTCTGTTCCCTCCTGAGTCTGTGTTCAGAGTGTAAAGATAATTGTGATTGAAGGTCGAGACCCGTGCCTGGAGAACCCCTGTCAGAACAACGGGACGTGTCATTACTTTGGAACCTCGTATGAATGTCAGTGTCCTGAAGGATTCGAAGGACGTTACTGTCAGACAGGTAACAGATGTATTATCTTTGTTGTTACTAAGATTATTATTGGTAAGAAGTTACTCACCTCAGAACCTCAGAACTGTTAGCTGTAGCTACATACCTGGACAGGTGTTTTCACTGTTTGCAGCTTCTGTCCAAACAAAAAACACAAACCAAGACGACCTGAGATCACTGAGATCTAACTAGAGACAGGAGCAGAAGCAGGAAACTGAAGGCACAAAGGACGAGCGCCCCCTGGTGGACAGCTCCAGTCCAAGTTTTAAGCCCCGCCCCTCTGCGTAAACCAATGGGACGCTTTCTTACATTCTGTTCAGACCTGGTGCCGCCATGTTTCGACTGATCTGAAGAGAAAACAGCAGCATTATTACAGTATTATTATTACAGTTATTAAAGTATTATTATTACAGTATTATTAGTTATTGCAGTATTATAACAGTTATTACAGTATTATTTTGTAGTATTAGTATTACAGTTATTATTACAGTTATTAAGTTTGATCCCAGGGACGTTACAGACTGGATTTAGTTTTCTGACTGACGTTAATCTTTACGAAAGTTCAAATTTATAAACTAAAGAAGTGAAATTTGTTGATAAATCAATGATCCAACGGAACAAATAAACTAAGTTCCTACAAGGAAGTGGGAATGTTTCCTCCTGGTCAGACGCTGTAGGAAGAACTCTGTCTTCTTGTCTCCAGTGTTTGAAGAGTCGCTGGGATGTCTTTATCAGAACGGACTCTGTGAGCATTTCTGCCACGGTTCGGGATTAAGACGCCGATGTTCCTGCGCCGACGGCTACCAGCTGGGAGAAGATGGCCGACAGTGCGTGGCTCAAGGTACCGAACCCCAGACTTCCTGCTGCCACAGACTCGGACCCTCAGAGTTTTACAGGACAGATGTTTGTCTCTTCCTGCAGTCGAGTTCCCGTGCGGTCAAATCGAAACCGGACTCAACCAGAGCGCCGTGACTCAAACCAGGCTGGTTGGATCCAACACCTGTCCCAAAGGGAAGTGTCCCTGGCAGGTAGAGGTCACCTGCAGCCAGCGCCCCCTACAGGCCGCTCCCAGCAGATGGCTGATCTAGAGACGCTCTGACTTTTAACTGATTGTTTGCTTTTCTGTTTCTGAAAGGTCCTGATTCTGCTGGATGGAAAGAGTCACTGTGGAGGAGTTCTGATCCAGCCAGACTGGGTCATCACCGCGGCCCACTGTCTCCATGGCAACAACATCCAGAACCTCACGGTGGTGGCAGGTAGACCAGCCTGAAGTACTGAACACAAGAACTTGAATTTAAGTTTGAAACTTTGGTCACACGGCTGCAGCTCTTCCCAACTCTGTCTTCTCCAGGGGATCACAACATAGATGTTGAGGAAAACACGGAGCAGAGGATCGCCGTTTCCATGGCGACCAGCCATGAGAATTATAACCCGTTGAGCGGTGACAGTGACGTCGCCCTGCTGCGGCTGAACTGCTCCGTCACGCTGAACCGGTACGCCGTCCCGGTCTGCCTTCCCACCAGAGACTTCGCAGAGCAGGAGCTCCTGCCGGTCCGATACCACACCCTGTCCGGCTGGGGCAAGAGGACCTCCGGGGGCAACAAAGACGTCTCACCAGGGACTCCGGGGTCCCCCGTCCTCCGCCGAATATCCGTCCCCATCATCCAGAACTCCCTTTGCTCCCAGAAGGCCCGGTTCAACTTCACGTCCAACATGCTGTGTGCCGGATACCTGGAGGGCCGCCAGGAGAGCTGCCGCGGCGACGACGGCAGTCCGCTGGTCACGCAGCACGGCCACACCCACTTCCTGCTGGGCGTGGTCGGCTGGGGGCAGGGCTGCTCCCACCCGGGCTATTATGGGGTGTACGCCAACATGGCCAAGTTTGTGGATTGGGTGGAGATCGCCAAAAAGACCCCGCCCCCCACGAAGACGCCGATTCTGCTGCAACAAAAACCAAATTAAGAGACGAGACGATTTATTTCAGCGAGTCTCGTCTTAATTAAATGTGATTTTATCGACGGGTCTGTTCTCCGATTGTCAAGTAAAAAATAAAGTTTGATTAACAAACTGTGAAAAACGTTCATTTAATTCTAATAAAACCAAAAAACTGTAGATTAAATTTATTATGAAAAGAATTTCATTCATCAATAGATTAAAATGAAAGAGTTCAGAACGCTCCGATGTTTGGTTCTGACCCGTTCTTGATGTTTTGGGTCATTGTCCTGTTGGACCCATAAGCTGAGACTGAGACATCTGGCTCCAGAAAGCCTTGATAGTCTTCAGATTTCCTTGGACCCAGAACAGATTCAGGACCAGAACAGAACTGAGCCTCCTCCATGTGGACACGTCCAGGGAGGTTGTGTCCAGTCCTGTGGACCTAAACCTTCTGTAGTCTCAGGGACATCCAGCTGCTTGGAGACGGTCTTATAGTCTTTACCTTCAACCTGCTGCTCAGTCATTGTCTTTCTGAGCTCCTGAGACAACTCTGTCCTCAGCTGTCTGTCCTCCATGTTCAGTGTGGTACACACCATGATCCCAAGCAGCCCTGTGACTACCTGTCCCCCTGTAAACAGGCAGACTGAGGACACCTGTGAAGCTGATTACAGGACATGTCCCTGTGGACACATTAGCTTCAGTCTTTTCATGAGTTTGTTTTTAAATAATTTTGTTGAGCCAAAATTCAGAAGCGTTGACTGATTTTCTTACTTTTATCAGTTTGAAGGGATTTCAGTGACCTTTGACCTTTGAGGGTTTTTCTTTCTCTAACTGACGTCTCCAAACCAACTGGTCCACCTGTGTATTTTATAGATTTGTTTGGTTCTTTGGTTTTTTTAGCAAACACTCAGTTTGGACTCTGCTCACCTGCGGCTCGGCCCCCAGGAGGAGCGACCTGATTGGCTGAATGTCTGCTGTCTTCTTCTTCTGTGGTGTTTGCAGTCAGGCGCCCTGAAGAACGAATCCAAACCACAATCATTTAACTTGTTTCACTGACATGCCTGTTGCCATGGAAACACCTACCTGTTAACTAGCAGGTTGAATTGAAACCAGAGACTCAACTCTCCCAGAAATATTAAAAAGAGACCGGCATCAAACATGTTTTCTGAGGCTGACATTTTATTACTTTAATATGTGACGTTTATTTTGAAAGAATAAAATAATTTGAACCCTCAGTTCAACGTGTCTGAAGTTTATAAGAATCCCAGAGTCTACTGGTCACACATGAACTGTAAAAAACCTGAGGGTCATAAAAATATACTTTTATTTTTTTAAAAGGTGTGTTTGAGTTATTCCTCCATGTTACCTGCAGGGGGCGGTGTTACGTGGAGAGGCTTTAATGACTGAAGAAAACTGTCTGAAACACACACACACACACAGAAACACACATACACACACACACACTCCATCCAGGCAGGATGGAGAAAAGGTTCAGGAGGTATTTGTGACAAAAGGGTGGCAGCAAAGGTCAAAGGAAAGGTTCACAGACAGTGGTGAGAGCGGCCATGTTGGATTGGAGACAGAACAGGAAGTGTCAGAGCTGAAGATGTTGAGGTTCT
>NC_051438.1:31028188-31036196 GCF_001649575.2 Kryptolebias marmoratus | reverse complement strand
TAAACAGGCTGATGGAAAACATCATATTGACCTCTCTCTATAAAATAAACAGTTAATTTATTTCCTGTCTGTAGTAATAATAATAATAATAATAATGTTTCCTGTCACATCCTAACGGCTGCAGATATAATTAGCTGATTGTTTTTGACTGAATCACTGTTCATGAGGAATAAAGCATCATTCCAGTGAGCTGTAAGGCTAGTTATTCATTTCTCTATAATAAATGACAAAAGTTTTTTTAAACCCACTAATATCTTTTCTGATATAGTAAAATTGTAACAAAAGTAGTTTTTTTATCTTGTTTTTTGTGCTTCAGAAAATGGTTAAGTTGACATTTAAAGGCAGAAGAAAACATTTTTATTTATGTTTCGTCCCGTTGAAACGCCATTTAAAATGCATCCGATTGATGAAGAATTCATCTGTTTTGTTCTAAATGCACTCAGGTTTAGGTGTGCCCTCACCTTATATTCAGATAAGTTGTCCTCATGTGGCGCTAAGTGTCAGGAGCAGCTGATGGCATCAGTGTTATTTAAGCCTGAAGTGACAGAAATAACATAATAGAACTTCTGAACTGTCAGTTTTCCTACAATCCTCTCAGTAAGTGGTCCTAACTGTTGGTGTTCACAGAATTATTCAAATAGCTTCACCACTCTTTTTTAAAAAAGAAAAGCACACTAGACTCTTTAAAAGGTTTAAAAGCAGAGAGGATTTTTTTTCTGTGTACAAATTTCCAGCAGCGCTGTTTGCTTATTATTGAGCATTACAAAGAAACGGCCCAAGTTTTAATGACTTTAACAGCTCCCAGCTTCAGAGGAGGACTCGGTCTTTTATAATGAGGCCAGCAGCAGTTAATCTTCACAGAAAAAGGTTTACCGGTAAGGAGGGCACAAATTGCAATTCTCAGCCGACAGTGGAATAAAACAGCGAACAAATCAGGGCCAAGCTGACATTAGCCTCACGCTAGCAGGACACCTACTTCCCATGAAGGCCAATTACTGTAGCCACACACAGGCGACGGAGGGTTTCCACAACTTCCAGTCACTGTATTCATGTGGGGTTAAAAGAGGTGAGAGGAAGCGGCTGGCTTTTTACCTTTACAAAGGGACAGAGCAGACATGTCTGCCAGAGCTGACATGTTTTTTCTCTTTGTGCTGCTCTCCGCTCCCCTCACACAGCTGCTGTATAATGAGCCTATCTGGCCTTAAGAGAGCATTAGCAGTCTGCCGGTTCTCTCTGCTATCTGTGACACTTCGCCGCTCAGGAGGAGGAGAGCCATTTTCTCTTTGAAGAAGATATCAGAATCATTTCATATTTCCTGCTCATCATCTTTCTGAGTGGAGCTGCAGGGCTGCAGGGCTCTGCTGCATCACGGCTCAACACTTCGTCCTTTCAGTTAAAAGCTTTGTCTGTTTATATGTTGGCATAAAGGGACTCTGCTGACGGAGATATCGATTGGTCATCCCTCTGCAGGACGCGTTTTCTTTACCTGTTTGAAAACATGCAGATCAATTATTTACACTTTCAGTCATAATGTTGAATCATTCTTGGGTCTCAGTGACTTCCTTTTTTAAAAAGAAAAACGATCAAAACGATGACTTTAAAATTTCATCTTACTTGAAGGTGAATTAAACTGGACTTTTAGTCTATTTTCTTATTGTTGTAACGAGAACACGTCGCCCTTAACTGTTTGATTTCTTCAGCTTGGGTTTGGGCACTTCCTGTCTGTAGGAGACTCACAGACGCCCCCTTCAGTGAGGCAGAGGTACTGCCTGTCTCCCTTCATGCTTTTATAAGAAATAACAAAACGATATCTAGAACTTGACAGATTAACATTTCCTACAATAAAGCAGCTTGAATGCTGAATAGTTGCTGAAATCTGCTGAAAAAGCTGAAAGTTGAGGCTGAAAGCTGGCTGTATAAACCGATGATTAGCCAATGAGCTGCAGGCGACATGCATGCACTAAAAACTGGCTAAACGAGCAGAAACATGAGCTGCTTTCTACTGAATGACTCAGAACTTTCAGTTAGATCTGGAGGAATAAATGTAAAATAAAATGTGACTTCAATTTAAAAGTTCCCAAATATTTATTTCTCACATCATGGTCATTCATTTATTTCATCCACTTTTTCTGACTGATGTGAATCAGATAAGGAGGTTCTGATGTGTCTCAGATGTAGCTAAATGTGTCCATAATGAGCATGTCTTCATGCTGTCCTCAGTCCTTGATGGTGAAGGGACAGATGGGATTAAACTGTCCATTCTGAGACGTAACAGGTGATGTTTCCACAGAAGAAGGTCCTGTAATTCTCCAGGAATAAGGTGGAAAAATAAACTCAGCTGAACTGAACTCCTCAGTATCATTAAAGTCAAGCTCTGGTTTATGGACTCTGATGGAGGTTTATTCTGGAGTTTGTTTTTATTTTGCCATACTTCCTATTTTATTTTGCTAAGACAGCTTTAGTTTGGGTTACTTCCTGTTTGTCTCACCAGGTTTCTAGTTGCAATCAGTTCACCTGCAGCCTTTTAGTAATTACTTCCTTGGTACATGCAGTCCTTGTTGACAGTGAGTCTGTTTTTATTTAACTTAATAAAAACTGAGCGCCTGTATTTGGGTCGTCCAATCACAGAGCACAACAGGAAACTAGTTATACCTGCAGCCGTCGTCTTCAGCAGCATTACTGCAGGATCATCTTATCAGGAAGCTCCCCTCTTCTGCTGCACAACAACTCTCTGGAAGAGTTGGATCTTACTGCCTCCCAGAGTGAGTTTCTTCTGACTCTGTGACTCATTCAGACCAAGGTTCTGGATGTGGGTTTGGGCCGGAGGTTTCTCCCCAGCTCCAGCATGTCTGGTGTTTTCAGCATGCTTTAAGCACTGCAGTCAGATGTCCTCTCTGCAGGATCCTGGACATTTTTTGTCTTTTTGAAAGGTCTGATTAAAAAAGAGGGTGGAGGGTGTGTGGTGCTGTGATCTATAATGGAACAGACGTTATCATTGTTGTTAAATAATGCACAGCGGCCACCAGCATCAGGAATTAATAACTTATTGAACAGAGACGTTTCCTGTGACCTGCTTCTGGGCCTGAACCATGACTCCGAACAGGACCGAGGTGTGTGTGTGTGTGTGTGTGTGTGTGTGTGCACATCTTATTGACGAAAGGCCAATGTAATATTAAGGGCTGAAACAGCCTGGAGGGGGGGGGGGCAGCTTTATAAACCTGTTTCTTTGTCACTGCTCGCACTGTTACAGTTTAATGAATTATTCTCATAATCTCCGTTTATGTTCACATTTATTTTTCTAATTTTAGTTTATTATTATTATTTTAGCTCCTTTCTTTTTGCTCCTGACCTTGTCTCTTCTGAATATTTTACAGCCTTTTTTTCAGCGACTCTCAGCTCTGAGTATTAAATTTTATTGGCACTGCAGCGATTAAATTGTCTGCTGAGGATTAGGAGAGCTGCAGAGACTGAGTTTATGATTAGCCTAGCTAAAGATAATTAATATGCCAACATTATTATAATAAAATAAAAGAATGCACAAATGTTACATCCAAGGAAATGCAAAGTGACAATTTTATGCCACTGGTACCATTTTATCAGTTCATTCCCATTATATTTAAAAGCTAAAATTATTGTGGTTATTCCAAGGTAGGAAAAATCATTTATAGAGCAATATTTAACTAAATGTGGTAACGGCTGATTAGAATATTGTTTTTTACAGCTTTCAGTTTTTGAAAACCCATCTATCTTAATTTAGATCATTTTAGGACTAAAGGCATTTTGTAATAAATCAATATTTGCTTTTAATAACCTATTTTATTTCAAATTTAGCATCTTATCAGTGTGAAAACCAGCTGTCATGTTTTTGTGCTTCATCCCGTCTGACTCTGAGAGTTCAGACTCTCAGCTACTACCACACGAATGTTTCACTCTTTGTTTCTACAGCACATTTAAAACCTGCCAAAGTGCTGAACATAAAACAGTAAGAAAACAAGTCAACACAAGCAAACAGCAAAATAAAACCATAAATTATGATGAAACTGATTATAAAACACATTAAAGTGATTGGAAGATAAATAGTTGGCTCATGCAGACGTAAAGCCAGAGAAAACAGAAAAGTGATTGACTTATTGCCATTTTTGTGTTTGCTATTAGCTGTGGCAGCCATCTTGAATCAAGTTGATGTGGTAGTAGTTGAGTCATTCCCGATCCGTGCTCTGAGTGTGAGCTCAAACTTAACATTGGGTTCAAGGTTTGAGTTTTTCTCAACATGAGATGGTTTCAGTTTAAAACTCTGCCGTGAAAGACGGTGGGCCCTCAAGTTTAAAAACTATATATTTTACATTCAAGAGTTTCTGAGCTGATTGTTTTCTACTGCTGGTCTGCTCTGGGTTTCCACCTGAAACAGACTTTTAAGGTGGTATCTCACTGAACTGCAGGACTCGTGCAGCTTTTTCCCTGCAGTCTCACTGAGTTCTGTTCGACCCGTTTGGCCATGTGGCTGCACTTTGAACCACCAGTTTCTGAAAATCACAGGCTGTAAAACTGCATTCTTGGCTGTGCACATTCGCCCACTTTGTTCCCACCTTGGCAGCTGTCCCCATTTAATCTGCTGTAGTACACTTTATCATTTATCTGTGTAGGTTTCAGAGCTGTCAGAGGGGGCCGCGGTCTCAGGAGCTCAGGTTGCATCAGGAAGGGCATCCGGTGTAAAGAACTGCCTTATCTTTCATGAGTATTCACTCGCTGTGGCGACCCCTGCAGAAGGAAGCAGCCAACAGATAAACATGTTTCCGCAGGTGACAGAAGACACCTGTGGGGCTTCAGAGACGGGTTGGAGACACTCACGACTCAAATATGAACCAACTTTTTGAACATCTTCAAAACTCAAGCAACAGGACTGAACCTCTGAGCCTCGCATGAGGAAACTGAGTCCCTGCAAACGTTTGGAGACATTCTGGAGACTGTTTGCTGACTATCCGCCGCCCAGTGGGATCAGCTCATCAGAACCAGAGGAAGGTTTAAAGACAAACGGCAGCAGCAGCGCGGGCTGTTGACACATCCTAAGGTCGGCTGCAGTTAAAGCAGTAAAATACTCCATGTTTGTGCATATTTGTTTGTTTGGTGTGTTTGCAGCTCAAGAGAGACCCCATCTGCCAAACACAGAAACACAAACTCCCGCCCGCTGCCAGACTCCATCCGTTTCTGCTCCCGCTGCAAAAAAAACAAAAAAAAACAGGAGTTAACAAACATTTTGGCTGCCTTTCACCCTGTGAGCACTAAACATCCCGAATAAAAATCTATTTGCTGGACGGCTTGTAAATTGAAAGCTTTAGAGACGGTTGCCTAGCAACTGGGGCCCGGTTGCCAACCTCGGCATTACTGCCAATTATGCTGGGCAGGAGAAATTGGTGTCATCCTTATTTTTTCTTCCTCCGCCGTCTTCTGACTGCTGAATGTCTTTTTTTTTCCAGAGGCAGATCAGTTTGAGCAACAAACTGTGTTGATATTTCTGCTTTTCAGCAAACTTGAATGAAAAGTGATTAAAAGACGAACGGAAGAAGTTGATGGAAAAAGTCCTTTTTATTTTTATTTTTTTTATCAGCCTCGTCTTTAAAATAAAAATCAAACAGATGTTCGATTCTTTTGCTTTTATTTGTTTCCCGAGAGTGTCTGAAATTAAACTGCTGTAAAAATGAGGGATTGATTTGTGTTTTTACCAACAGGACTCTGTCACATCATCATCCAGCCTCTCACGTCCTCATCTTTCACGCTGCGACGGCTGATTTCCTCACAACACGACCCAGAAGTTTTGTAGAAGAGGGAAAAAAAGGCAAACAATCCCAGAGTTAATGCATTTTTCCTCAATTAGATTCCAGCCGACATGTTTTGCAGCCCCACCTAGCTGCTGGGGGGACACTGATGAAAACTAATGCTGTAATTCTGCACAGATATTGCCACCTGACTATTAGATTTTGCCCTCTCCCTTGTATGGGGGCCAATGTGCTTGTTGGTTAACTGCATTAGCTTTTGTGTGTTATTGCTTTACGTTCCCACCCAGAGGACAGTTTCAATAATCAGGAGGAGGGGAGAGGAGGGGGGGTTCACAAGCAAACCAGCCCACAGGGTCGGCAGCACAAAATGAGCTGCAGATACTTTCAGTTCTGAAAGGTTTCTGCAGCAAAAACCTGGAGAAAACGATCACATCTGATGTCAAACGGCTCGTCTGAAACCTTAAAGTGCAACAATTTAATGAAATAAAACTCATTGCAAACTACAAAACATTAAAAGTTTCTCCTGAATGGTGCAGTTTGAAAGGGTTTACTCCAGTGGTTTTCCAGTTATAATCATATTCTGAAATGTGGGTATGCACTCAGTGAAAACAAAGGTGTCAACTGAATCAAACCAGGAGTCACATGACTGACCTCCGTCAGGCTGGCTGTCGTCTAAACAAGCAGATATGGTGGAAGAGGACAAGTGTAGCATCTGGGAACAGACAATCAGGTGGAAATATCCGAGGGAGTCTAAGTGATAAAAATGTCAGGAATAAATATGAGGGATCCAGCAGGGCAGAGGAGCACCGTGAAGACGTCTTCTGGACTGCTGAGTTTACCGTCTCAACCCGACTCCTCTCTGTCTGCGGATTTTACTCAACAAATCTGAGCGTGAACACTTTCAGCTGCTTCCTGTTGCCACAGCCGATCATCTGCCTCCGAATCCAGTTTCCACCGGCGCCCTGCTGGTTAACAAAACCAGAGGCTGTGGTTGGTAACGGATCCAATATGGCCGTCTTATGGCCTATAGATCCACATGCTTATTTTGGTATGTTTTACTTCAGATGCCCTTCTTGATACAACCCTCACCATTTATCAGAGCCTTCGACACAGAAGGTTTCCTTCTGATGGCAGAGACACGTCCAACCTGCTGGACCGTCCCGGCTCATCCACGGATGTCTTCACTGGTGACGTATTTTCAGTCACTTCGGCTGTTTCTGTAGGTAAACAAACACATGTAGTAGTTTGCAGCCAGGCACAAATACTGATTACAACTTTTAATTTAAAGACACATTAAGCTCTGATATGAGAAAAAAACTTTTTTTACCTGATGAACCACAAGCAGTTTTTAAACTTAGGACTCAGATCAAGATCTGGATCGAACAGCAAGCCCATCCAGACCGTTGTTAACGATTAAGTTTAGAAAAGTCAACATTTCTGTAGAGTTGTACTCATTTGTGTTGACTGCTGCACATTTTTATTCCAGCTTGTCTCTGAAATGGCTGCATTTATAGATCTTAAAGCAGTCAGCGATCTGCCGTGTATGAAACCAGCAGCTGAGCGGTTCGTCCGCAGACAGACACCGTGGCTGTGTTGTTCGTGTGGACACCTTGTCTTGCTGGAACGCACTCAGACGAAAACGTGGCGTTTGTTTGTGCGCTCTGAGACTCTGTCGCTGCTGCCAGCCGTGGAGACGACGTGGGGCTTTATGGTTTTCACTTTGAGAAAACCCTCCAGCACAGAGCTGTCCTGCTCCACTGCGAGCGAGGAGACGCTTCGACAGGCTTCTCGCCGAGCCGGAGGAGGATAAACAGCGAGCTGAAAACCTCGGAGACAACCTCTCACCTTAAAAACACACCTGAGGTGGCAGCCGGCTCCTGCAGGCAAACGGCTTTTTAATCTGGCTCTGAGACGCAGCGCTCTCACAGCAGTCGGCCCCGCAGGGTGTTTTAATCACGCCGGAGACGCACGAAGGGACAGGGGCCCGAGGCCCGAGACCCGGGGCCCAGGGCCCGAGGCCACTGGGGTTCCAGATGTCTTCAAGTTCTCTCTAAAAGGTCACTTAGAACGTAGACAGCTCCTTTTCATCGCTCAGCTGTCATCAGCATCACAGACATGTAACATGACTGGGTCAGACAGGAGGTGAAGGCGCTCACTGGTTCTGGTTGAGCTCCGGAGCCTGAGAACTGTTCAGAACCTGAGAAGGGTTCAGAACCCGAGAACGGTTAAGAACC
>NC_051438.1:30962149-31028088 GCF_001649575.2 Kryptolebias marmoratus | reverse complement strand
TTAATGTTAAACGTAATAAATGATTTCTGTTAGATTATTTAGGGTAAAAATCTTCTGTGTATTCGTGACTGAAAGTCATCAACACTCATGAAGAGAAGTTGAAGTTTGACTTTAAAGCTTTGGTGGCGTTTTTACCATTTGTTTTGTGTGATGAAAACCGAGGAAGGTGAATACTTTCTGTATCAACACATTCTGTATCTAGTAAAGTTGTCATTACAATTTTTTCCATTATTCAAACTGCATCTAACAGTGTGTGTGTGTGTGTGTGTGTGTTTCTTTGTTTTTGTTTTTGTTGTTGAATAAACAACAGATCTGCTCAAACTTCCTGGATAAGTCACTGAGTTTAATTCCTCGTTCTGCCATCGTCACCTTTCTTTGCTTTGGGAGCTCAACATGAAACTTCCCCCAGCAACCGAAGGCTGCAATAAAAGGGCCACTTTGATGCTCTCTCAGTTCTTTTCCTGCACTAATGAAATTTACCAGAGTCCATTTCTATTCATCTAATCAATAATCTGCTCATTTCCAAGACTTCTGCCGAGAAGGAGGATTTAAATAATGCTTATTCCAAATGGCTGAGCCAGGAGGTGGCTTTTTCAGCAACAATTGAGCTATAGCTGATTTAAAACATTCAGACATTTTACCAGATGTTAGAGGAATCAGTGACGGCAGGAAGAAGTGGAGACTCTCAATGAAATATTTTGTTTAATGTGATTTGGCAGATTTCTAGTCAGCAAAATGATTTTTTCTCCCTGTTTTTATTACTGGACTGATTTGAAAGCCACAAAAGTGCTCAGTGAGTTGAAACTAAAGTCAGGGTAAAACCCACGAGGGTGGGGTAATAATAATGCTGAACATAATTAGAGAATAATGAATTAAAACGACACAGGAGATCAGTAACTCTTGGACCATCCCTGTTTGTCCTTCTTCCACTCTGTTATTTTAGCCCAAAAGCCTTTTAATGAACTCTTCACTGGAGGTTTATTGGTCCAGTCGTGAAAAAGAGCCGTTCATTCCTGCTGCTTCTGCATTATTGATGTAATGGTCATTTCAGAAAAGCAGCAGCACCAAGCTCTCTGTATGGTTTTGTTTCCAAAGCCACTTTAACACAGCGGACATTAGCAGCGGCCGAATTCTAGCTGCTGTAGTAATTACAGAGCAAACAGCACAGGCCTTTAATGGAGGAACTGGCTGCACTCAAGTTGAGCAGAGAATTACCGAACGCGTCCTAATGTGTTCCTGCAGAGTCCAGGGATTCATACTCTTATATTCACCAGCCACTTCATAAATGAACCTCTGGATTATTTCAGCATTAGTGTAATATAGGCTGACAGCGGGAGAGAGCGTTCAGAATGAGACTGGAAACCTGTGTGGCTGTTTCTGCACACACTCTGCAGAGTTCTGCTCTCATCTGTGAGCGCAAACTTCAGACCTCTGTGTTGGGATCTTAAATCAGCAACTTCAGCTTGTTTAATGGAACTGGAGTGCAACAATGCATCACTTTTGCTGTGTTTGTGAGGCAGAGACGAGCAGAAGTGTTTCAGGATGAAGACTCATCAAAGTTCCTCTTCAACAAGGCATGAGCACACGGTTTTTACATTCTTGTCCTAAATATCCACCTGTCAGGAGGATTCTGGGTTTAAGCTTCACCAATGCTGGTTTATTGCAAAGCACAAGCTCATAATGATAAAAGGACTTTTCACAAGAGATAAAACTCTGCAGGAGAATTTGGTCTAAAGCAAACCAAGGAGGTACAACAAGAGCAACAAGCAGAAATGATTTTTTTAAACCAAAACAGCAGGTTAAACATCCTGAAAGTTATTTTCACCATCTTATCTCTACCTAAGCCTAAAGCAGAGGGCCAGCCAGGTCTGATTTATTCATTTCTGGTTTTAAATGCTGGACAGTGAAGTCTGGTTTATTTGACCCAATCTTTGGTCAAACCAACCCAGTCTAACAGCTTTAATCCAGCAGCTGAGTTACCAAAAGGACCCAGCAGTTTTTAGTCCATGGTCTAGCTGAAAGCCACACGGCTCCTCCTGAATCTGAGGTTCCACATCTCTGTTCCAACACCTGGGGAGGCCGAGCAGTGTGATCCATGACAGTTAAAACCCACATTTATAATAATTCTACATGGATCACTGGTTGGACATAAAGACATAACCTGATCAGTAGTTTGTCAGAAACAATCCTGTAAGCTGCTAATAAACCCAGAGTTCTGCGGGTTCTGGTCTCTAAACCGGCAGATTCATGTTCCAAGCTTCAGTCTCAGCTGAAGGTTAAACTAGATGAAATTCACAGTAACTAAACAGATCTGCTGCTCTGTTTAATCCTGGCTGAAAAGCTCCTCTTTCATGAAGGATGTCTGTAATTTTACCTTTGCCCTCTCTAGTCTGTCATCAGCAATTAAACTTGAACAAATTAAAAAAAAACCCGCCTCACAATAAAAACACGGTGGGCGGCATAGCACACATTTAATCTGCAACAAAAGATGATTTTATCCCGTCTGTTTATCTGACAGATTTTTTCTGTGAGTCTGTCGCCTGCAGCCGCTCACGCCGCACAGGAAAAATATAATCAGAGAACAAAAAGACTAAAGGCCGAGTGCAGTTTGATTAAATCAGGACTGAATTGGATTCACTGAGTGGCTTTTGTTGGAGGCTGTTTAGAGAACGTGTGTGTGTGTGTGTGTGTGTGTGTGTTTGCCTGCTGTTTAATTCATTAGTGCAGCCACATCTGATGCAGATGAAATGTACCGTTCCAGACAGGCTCAGATCTGAATGAGCTACATAATATTTGGAAAAAAGTCCAGCTTCACAGGAGAGAGATGTTTTTAATGTGTGTACATTAAATGTTGCTCTCTGCTCAATGAAGTGGCAATTAATCCAAAAATCATCTGTTCGAGACGCACTTTGATTGGATTACGGTTGCCTCATTGCTCAGAGTTCGCCTCTTGGATGACAAACTGATGTTTTATCTGTTTTTGTGGACTCAGTCACACTCTGAGAGTCTAATATAAACATGTTCATACAGACGATGCAGATTCTAATATAAGACGTGATCTTTCTTGTAAAAGCTTAGAATTTCTTTTCTCTGGCTGAAGAATTCCTGAAGATACTTGAAGATGGAGTCAAATGAAACTCAGTTAAAGATATTACATGTTAGACATAATTATCTTACCTGTTGTACATAGCTGTTTGAATGGCCCAAACACAGCTGAGCTTGATGTGGATTTTAAAATGGCTCCAAAATGGTTCTAATACAACCATTTACTCAAGCTGTAGCACTTCCTGTGCAGCCATGAGGTCACTTCCTGCAGGAGTAACAGTGTAATACAAATTTAACTACGATGTAATGAGGTAAACATTAGATTTTGTTTAATTATGTGAGATTTTGAACATAGCTGCCAAACAAACGGCCCCTCTCTGCACTGCTGCTGTTTGCTCACATTTAAACGGTTATTATGCTGCACTAAGTTTAAAAAACAATCCATATTTCTGTGCATCTCTCCCTGACTCAAAGACCAGTCTGTTACTTCAGTTTTTACCATCCCCTCAGAGCTTTGTGTCTGAGCAGAAAGGACTGATGAAGAGGAGCAGTTTGCTGCTCTGCTGCCTTCACAGGGGATAGTGAAGACCACTTCAGCAGACAGAAGGAGCTGCTTTGGTCACCACCATGATCCACGGGTCACCGGGTCTGATGAGGAGGACAAATATGTGGAGGCTTCCTGCTCGCTCTGTCTGCTCTGTTTGAGCAGCAGGTTTACACTCTGGCCAGTTGGATGCTGCAGAACTCACCTCACTCTGCCGTGTGGTTACAGTCTTTGTTGCCCGGCCTGCAGGAGGAAAGTGACCTTTCTGCACTCAGGCTGCTCTCAGACGCTTTAAACTCCTGCAGGAAGACCAACTAGTCTGTTCACATCTCCACCTGCTTGCTCTGTCATTGGCACTATTGTCACTTTATCAGGTTTATTTAATTAATGCTTTTCTGGTCACTTTATTTATTACTCTACATCCTTATTGCTGTACATTGTTTATTTACTGTACATCTCATCATGGTAAATTTACTGCACCTTCTTTATTTATTGTGTGTGTTCTTATATTTCCATCTCACTCTGCCTGCAGCTGGTTTGCACACAGACATATATATGCATATATATACACATGTACAAACCCACACACCAACACCCCAAATGCATCCTCCTGTCTCCCCAATAATGATCCCGTCATTTATATTTATTTATGTCATTTCACTTTTGAATTCAGTTTTCTCCTGGGCTCCTTTATGCAGTTATGTTTTGTAATTGGCCCTTGGGGTTAAATAAAGTTTTGGGACAAAACAAAAATCATTCATTTTAAACCTTCAGAGCAGACTGGACCTTTATATGATAAAAGCTTCTGCAAAACCGTACTTGTTGTGCAGGCACAAACACACACTCAGCAATAATCTACATCCCATAATTGGAGTTAAAACACTGGAGTTTCTCTTCCTCTGCTTTCTGCCTTCAGCTCCGCCCTTCGTTAAGTCGCCTCCAAAGTCATCAACAAGGCACAAAAGGCAAAGCGCTGGTTTCCACGGAGGCTGAATAGATCATGAGTGGAGAGAAAGCAACTTTAAACTGTGGTGAGAACAACCCAAACAGCTGCGTGCTTGTGTCTCCGTGCTTCTCAATCAGGGCCGGCGGCACAAACGGTCGTCTGAGAGGATTTTGTTTCATCGAAGCCATTCTCTGAGCCTGCAGCTCTGATTGGGCTTTCACTGTCTGACTTCAGTCATGATGAAAAATGGGAAGTGGAGAGGTCTTTCTCCTTCCGGGGGGCTGCTTTTCATGCCGAGTGCCGACGTCTTCACGCCTCTTTCTGTTCGACTGGAGACAAAAGCTCCTCTGCTCGCAGGCAGACAGCAGCTTCTGGCTTCAAAGCAATCAAAGGCTTTTTAGCTTTTGGTATTTTTAACTTTCAGTGTCGTGTTGTCAACTAAACATCAGGGCTGGAGAGCTTCGAGAGCTCCACCTGCAAACAATTCCCTGTTTTCCTCCACCACAGCGGCTCCAGGGCTGCAAAGACGATTAGAAGCGGGTCTGATGTTCAGAACAGACGGTTCTGAGTAAAAATAAAAAAAACTGGGTTTAGTTTGTTTGGTGAACTTACTTCAATATGATGGTTAAACCAAATCCAAGCCAAATAAGAAGTCCAGTTGGCTTTGTTTAGACATACCAGTATCACCAATTTAATTTTAAATTCTATTTAAATTGATTAATATTTGTTGACAGGATGAATGAAGCCTTCCTGATTTAAAACCAAACAGATCTTAATCTCTATGAGACCTTCTCTGTTAAACATTGTGACTTTCAGGGAGTAATCCACAGACAAGGTTCAACAAACCCGGAGTTTATCCATAAACTCAGAGTCAATTTATCCCAAGCAGGGAAACTAAGCTAAGCTCATGCACGTGCACGTGCGCAGTAAAAACCCATCAGTGTGTGAAAACCAGAGGAAGAAAGCTCAGCTGCAGCTGATGATGCCACAGCTCTTCATTCTCTCACAGCTTAAATATCCTAAGATGAACTTTTCCTACATTTAAATGTCAGTAATTATAAAAATAAATTGACCATTATGATGAAAAGTAAGGTTTGGTGATGACAGGTTTGGTTTTAACAGCTTCTTCTTCAGATTATAGTTTGATTTCTGAGCTTCCCTTCCTGCCTCTGCTCAGACTTTTAGACAATAACCTGTAAACCCAATTCAACCCCAGATCATCTCAGGATTATTCTGTCATTATCTGAAACATTAGCTGTCCTGTTTGTATTTTTATGGAACATGCATGTGCTACCATCAGGTGAAGTCTTTGTGTTTCATTGTGCATTTTTCTCCTCTGGCTGGATTTTAATTACTCCAACATTATTGCAGATCCACATTTTAATGAAGTAAAAAAAAAAAAGATCCTGTGTGTTTCGCTGCTGCTCTTATCCTTCCCACCGATCTCACATTAGAAAGAGAAACTTAATTAAAAAGATATGACAAAAGGCTGTCGGGCTAAACTCGTCTTTTCAACACTTTCTGAGTGTTTGAAGCTCTCAATCAGCAAATATCCCTGTCGTCCTCCACGCTCCCTGTTGGAGGTTTTGATAGCTTCTCTTTTGTTTTTATGTCTCCTGTGTTCCTCTGCAGCTAAAACAACGGGCTGATAGGAGGCTTTCATATAGGATTAAATGAAGAGCAGCTTTAATTAAATTCTGTCATTTTATTTCAGAAAAGGAAATCTTTGCATTTTGTTTTGTATATTGTGACAATATACACAATGTGCACAGTTTAAGCTCATCCTGCTCAGCAGTTTGAACTGATCCGGGTCTGATTGTTAGGCTCGATACAAACTCTGCTTCTCTGAGACTCATAACTGCTGTGACCCATCGGCCCCGATTAGAAATGTCTGGTGTACAAATATAACAGCTTAATAATGTTCACTGGTGCCGCACCAATCAGAGGCCAACACAGATTCAGTCCCACTCGGTTTTTACAACATGGGACAAAAACATCTTACTTTCTGTCAACAGGAG
The DNA here is from genome assembly GCF_001649575.2 of Kryptolebias marmoratus. Classification (NCBI taxonomy): domain Eukaryota; kingdom Metazoa; phylum Chordata; class Actinopteri; order Cyprinodontiformes; family Rivulidae; genus Kryptolebias; species Kryptolebias marmoratus. The sequence goes on along the minus strand of NC_051438.1, from coordinate 31,021,535 downwards.
GATTGAAAACCACGACTTTTATTCACAATTTGCCCGTTTAATTGGGCATCTGTGGACTGTGGCCAATGCACTTCTGTTTATAATGTTTATAAAGACACACGAGCAGCAAAAAAAGATTCTGTGTTTACTCACAAATCGATAAAATGTATCCGTTAATCACAATTTGCTGAAGACTGTCAGTCTGATATATTTAGGCTTTAAATCACAAAACAATTCAGCCTTTGATCACATGACTTCAGCCTTTAATTACGATACGATTCAACATTTAGTCAGGATTCATTTAAGCCTTTAAACACAATGAGATGTAATTAATTATGAGTTTGATTCAACACAATACAAAACAATTCAACATTTTATTGCTGTAATTAAGACTAATTTCCTACCTAATAAAAAAATGGCCTCAAAGTGGATGTCTGTTGAAACAAACCTGCTTGCAGACTTTTCATTTAATTAAATTAATTGGATTTTAATTGGTGTAGAGACCTGATAAACTGATCAATCCAATCCCGTCGTGTGTCTGTGAATCAGTACGAACTGGATCAGCTTCACATCTCAAGCTTATAAAATAAAGCTCTGATCCAAATAAAGACTTTTTCTTTTTATATTTAAATGTTTGTTTCTGCCACAAACCAACAAACATCGTGGTTCTGCAGATAATTAGAATTTTCTGCGGGTTGATGGAAAATTCTCCAAAATGATCAAATCTCCTTTCCAGTCACCTCAGCACCAGAACCTGCCCTCAGCATGTGTGATGGACCTGCCCAGGAACAAATCAGCAGACCAGTACGAGCGGTGTCTCTTCTCATCCCATTTTATTTTTCCATAAAACACCTGCGGTGCAACATTAAAGTGATACGCTTCTAAGAGGCAGAGGAGGAACCAGGAGGAGACGAAGCTGCAGACTGAGAGCTGATTTGTGGAGGATGCCTGGCAGCAGAGATCCCTCCTCTTCCTCCTCCTCCTCTGCAGCTCGTCAGGGTTCAATGTGGCAGAGCGAGACGAGCGCGACAAGCTCATTTCAGGGCCGACTAATTTCTCCATTATAGGTGCACAATTATCCCAGTGTGACTGCGAACACAAAGATGGGGATATCAGGGAGCTGAGGGGAGCGATGAGGGAGGCTGAGGAAGATGAGGAAAGATGGGCGGAGGGAAAACACAACTGAAGGAAGAGGGCTTCAGAAGTTTCACAGATTATTCTGCTCCAGGATGAAATCTGAGGCTTGAATATCTGTTCCAAACCTCAGCGACTGAGGAGGAAGACCTTCATCTTTACAGAGGAGGAATCTGTGTTCCAGTGGCTCCAGTTAAACTAAACTTTCATATTACTCCAAAGGGAAATTAAATTTTAGTGCTGGAACAAGATAGATAATGTACATAATGAAAACATGCACACATGGCAGATATCCAAAGCAGCAGAAGCACAGAAGACAGCGAGTATCCGATACAACAGCAGGGATTAATGAGCAGAAAGAACCCCCTTTGGTTCAACTTTTCTTTTCATTTTGAAGGTAAAAAACAGCAAAATATCTCCTGCACAGAGGAGTTATTAAACAGTATGATAAATATATATATATTAGAATGGTAAGAGGTTTTTGGTCTCAGAGTATGAAAGTGTTTAGACTGTAAGCCGAGCGGCGTAGAGTATCGGTCATGTGCACACAGAGCAGAGAGACAGAGCTTTTAGGATCAGTGAAACAGATCTGCTGGACCTGCGAGTCTTTTAAAGGCCAACACACACCCACACACACCTGCAGGTGATCAGACCAATCAGCTCCTCTTATTACAGCAACAATATTCAAAGATCTTCGTTCCAAAGCAAATAATTCAAAAATAATACTCTGAAAGGAGCAGTGAAGTCAGCTTGGTGGCACATTCAGAGAGCAACCTTTGGTTTATAGGACAGGTGAGGTTTCCAGGAACATTCAGATTAATCCTCTGACACCTGTGCAGAGCTGTGCAGAGCAGCAGTTTTTGGCTTCTGATGTCAGTGTAACCAGCTCTCATTTCCATCCTCAAACAGGCAGAAAAACACCTGACCCTTCAGGTCACATCAGACATCAGCAATTAGCAACCAGGTTAGGCCTCTGTCTGTAAAACCAGAAACTTGGAGACTAGTTAGTGAACAACGCTCCTGAGGGAGGGGCGTTAGTTTCCTCTTGCTCTCTCTACAAAGGCCCACAATCTTCTTACTGAAATTTTGAACATGTTCCAAAAATGTGTTCAAAACCTTTTCTCTCAAAAAGCTACAGGTGTCCTAAATGTTTCTCAGTTTCGTTTCTTAAGATTTGAACACCTTCATGACAGAAAACATCAGCTCCAAATGTCCAGGTCTAAAACCCACAGCAGTGATAAATAATTATTATTACAAGCTGCTCCAAATCTGCCTTCTGTCATTTCTAAAGTCTACTTCAGTAGTTTAGATGATCAGCTAAATAAAATAAATAATTTGCATGGCCTAGAATAAATATTTGAAAGCTTTGGACTCAAAAATAGGTCATGATTTTAAAATCAATTGGCCATGCAAAATGCAGATACATGGTTCACTAATCTTCTTCTTCTTCTTCTTCTTCTTCTTCTTCTTCTTCAGCAGTTCCCTTTTCAGGGGTCTCCACAGCGAGTCCTCCTCCATCTGACTCTGTCTTCTGTGTCCTCTGTCCTCCATGTCCTCTCTAACTGCATGTCCTCTTTGTCTCTAACATCCTTCTGTCCCTCCTCTGGACATGTCCAAACCATCTCAGTCTTTGTCTCCCAGTCCTTCAACCTGTGCTGGACCCCTGAGGACCTCAGTCCTGATCCTGTCCATCCTCGTCCCTCCCAAGGAGAACCTCAACATCTTCAGCTCTGACACTTCCTGTTCTGTCTCCAAACCAACATGGCTGCTCTCACCACTGTCTGGAAACCTTTCCTTTGACCTTTGCTGCCACCCTTTTGTCACTAATCACACCTGAAACTTTTCTCCATCTTGCTAATTGTAAATCAGAAGTCAGTGAGAATTTAACTTAAAAGATGTTTTTTTCTTACAATATTTTCACAACTTGGAGTCATTTATTAGTGAGATACTGACTTTGTAGCCAACATAATAACTGACCATAACTCAGTCATTTTTACAGATTTTATTTGAAATGTGGTGTGGTTTTCTGAGCGCTAACAGATCACATGAGATTTATGTTTAAAACTGGGGCATGAAAGCAAGCAGGTAATAAATTCTGTTCAAGGCCTCCCAGTTTCATTTGGAATAATTAGTGGGATTGTTTCTCCTCTAATAAGAGGAGTTGATTGGTCTGATCACCTGCAGGTGTGTGTGTGTGTGTGTGTGTGTGTGTGTGTCAGTCAGTCTTTATAAGACTCCCAGGACCAGCAGAACTGTTTGAGTGATCATAAAGGCCATGGTGGCAGAAACGCTGATTTACTAAAGTCTCTTTTAGATATAGATCTTGAATGTGTTACACTTATTCAAATTTACTTTTGATATACAAATCCTGTCAGACATTTGGACATTTCCAAAAATGTTAGATAAGTTGGTGTGTCCAAAGATTTTCCCTGGGACCCTGTGGTTTTCTTTGAACATATTCTGTGCAGACACTGAGGGCCAACACAGCAGGACATAAATCCCAATAACTGACGTTTTAAAGAGGAATAATTATGTTTAAAGGACACATTATGCCTCTTTCTTTGAGCTGACACAATTTTCTGAGATTTTGATAATGTATATGGGATAGATTATCAGTCTGTTTGTGCACAGCAACAGCTGTTTTATCTTTAACCCTTTCATGCTTGAATTATAACTTCAGCCAGGATTTTTTTTACATTTCTTATAAAAAAGGGTGGGAAAAAAAATAGTAAAAATTATTTATTCAAAAACTTTTCCACACATTCCCTAGGTGGACAGCAAATGTTTAGATTTGTTTTTACTAAATGGCAGTGTAATGCATGATGCACTAATGTCCACTTTAGTGGTCTATGCACATAAAAACCCATATTTAAACAAGAAAATGGCTTTTATATAGCTGTCCTCTGCAATAACCACCATGCATGAACGGGCTGACTGAAGCACAGAGCAGTTGGACGTGGCTGATGGGACTGTTTTAAATGGTGCTTCATCCTCTGGGATCTGTTTCATGTGGTGGTTCATCCTCTGGGATCCACTTTATTTGGCGGTTTATCCTCTGGGCTCAGTAACAACAAGAAAAAATGCTGTTTTGGTGGGTTTTTGCTCACAAACACACTTTATTAATGGTTTCTACATTCCTGAAACTGGTCTGGCCTCACATGATCAGTACAGGGAATAAATCTGGAGAGGATTCCAAAACGACAACAACAAAAAAAAAAATCTTATTTTTAAACTGAGCAGAGGAACATGACAGCCTGAAAGTCGGGCCTTGGACTTGTCTTAGTTTCTGATTGCGTGACGGCAGTGAGAGTATAAAAAGCTGCAGACTGAAGACCTGCCACTCAGCCGGTCTCGGCAGCAGCGTGTGTGTTCGACCATCCCAGGCAGGAAAACATGTAACAATAATTGCTGAACAGTTCAGCAACTTCCCTCCATCTCCGTTTAATATGCGTTTGTTATTTAATGCTTCAGTTACTTAAATGGCTTTAGTCAGCTGTCTTCAGTTTGAGCTCATCGATGTACGGCAGAGTGTGTGTCCGACTCAGAAAACTCTGATCAATCTGCTGCCTGACACACACACACACACACACCCACATGTCTGTCCCACTATCTTTGCAGGGACTTTCCATTGACTTCCATTCATTTCTACACCCTAACTACAGCCTAACCCTGACCCTAACCCTAACCCTAACCATTACCAGTACATAGCTAACCCTAAACCAAACCTTAGTCCTAAACCGAACCCCTAACCCAAAAACAGCAGCTGGTCCTCACAAGGTAGTATATGTTAGGAAAATTGTCCCCACAATGTATCAAATACATGGCCACACACACACACCCTGACATATGGCAGCGTGTGTGTGTCCGTTTCAAAAACTGATGAAGCTGCTGCCTCACACACACACACACACACCCTGACGTACGACAGCATGTGTGTGTCCGTTTCAAAAACTGATGAAGCTGCTGCCTCACACACACACACACACCCTGACGTACGACAGCGTGTGTGTGTCCGTTTCAAAAACTGATGAAGCTGCTGCCTGACACTTTGCTGCAGGGCCTCTTTCTAACTCAATGCAAATTTAGACAATTTTGCAGAGGTGACGACAGCTTGAAGTGTGTTTTTGCTGACTTGAACAGTTTTAGAAGAAGTCTAACTTTAAAGTTTTAAAGGAAAAAAAGCTTTTCTTCAGTCTGCTGTCACTGATTTAAAAGCAGGAAGAAAACAAAAAAAGCTTTTAGTTAAACTCACATCTTTCCTCTTCTTCACCGATGCTGCTTGCCTGAATAATTATCACCTGCCTCCAAAAGGTGGGCGATGATATTTGTTTGTCTGTTATTAAACTCTCATGAAGCAGTGCAAATAAGTCCTTATTGGATTAACACCTAATTAACTTCTGGAGTCAAACTGATTCAAGATGGCCACTACAGCTAGTCAACTCTGATAAGTAAAATCTGGTGTGGTAGTAGCTGAGAGTCCTCCTCAACACAAACTAAGGGTTAACGGATAAGAAGATCTTTGTATAAACTCTGATGGGAGGCAGCGGGTGATATGCATTACTTTTAGAAACAAAACTTCACATTAATTGATTTAATATAAATTCATTATCAGACATCTTATAGCACTCTGAAGCCATAAACTAAATGGAAATCTGTGTAAAAATGGGATGTATAAAATTTATTAAAACAAAATTTTAATGTAGCAGAAAGTTTAAATCTTGCTGCAGGTGTTTTGGTTGAAAAAAGTCACATGTTTGTCGTGTTTCTTGCAGGAGAAATTTGATTTTAAAACCAAAACTAAAACCAATAAAACTGGAGCTGCCTTTTCGTTTTCAACGTTCCTCACTTGTGGATTTTTAGCGTTCAGTCGGCATCCTGTGTAAAATGCTTTCTTCTGCTGCTGTGTTTCCTCCTCCAATTAGAGAACCCTCCCAGGATCCAATGCAACATTTGTCTCCATTAGTAATGTAGGTTATGAGGAGAGAGCCGCGTATTGTGGGTAAAGCCCAGATGAAAACTTCCTGGAAGCCTCATACAGAGATCCAATTACAGGCGGTGAGCGGCGTGTTATGAGGGAGGGAAGCCTGGGTGAGAATCCCCTCGCTGCTCTGAAGCAGCTCGTTCTGCTGATTTCAGCAAACACTATAAATCACAGAGTCTGAGCATCGATTAGCTCGGGCTGCTGCGAGTCAGCGAGCGGGGTGGGGTTACATAATCAGCTCCGAGGAAACGGGAAGCACTTCTAACAGAACCACTCGGATCGGGTTTATTTCACTCGTGTGTTCTGCTTCATTCAGTCGGATTACAGATGGAATCCTGTCTGCTACAATTTACATGTTTCTCCTAGTTCTGATTTATTTACTAGGTCTAAACTAACACAGCTAGTTTTTTTTTTACGAGAGAATAAAAAATATAAACCAGAAATAAATGATCTTTTGTTTGAAGATATAGTAGCTCTGACATTTTACTGACAGTATCAGTTTAAAGTTTTTTATTTTCATCCTACAGCAGATTCTGTAAAGTCAGAGTGTTTGAGCAGCAAAGATGTTTAGATGATCTTCAGTTTGTTTCCAGATGTGTGAGAAAATCATCAAACACAGAACGACAGACAGACTTCTCCTCTGTGGAGCAGAACCTCACAGAACCCTTCAAGAAATCTGGAGGAAGTTCAGGGAGCCAGTCTGAGCTGGACCTCTGGGATCTCTGATCCCTCAGACAGAACCGTCATTCATCCACAGGTGGTGGAACCACATGGACCCACAGAACCACACCAACAGGTGGTTCTGGTCTTGGATCAGGGTTCTGATGGAAGTGTTAGTGCAGTCCAGCAGAACTTGGCTGCCCTCAGGACCACATCTTTAACAGGGAAACTCCTGCTCATCAGAACGTCTCCGTGATGAAGGAACAGAACCGAGGAGGAAACCAGTTTTTCTGGAACGTGTTGCAGCATGAAAAGCAGGTGGATGTTGAAAAACTCTTTGGTTCATTTAGTGAAATAAAAGTCCCAGGATTTCATTTTTCTTGTGTTGTATAAAAGCTCCGTCCACAGAACACTTAACTCTTGTTCTCCATGAACTTCACTGACTTTCTGTTAAACATCTTATTGATTTCAAGATGCTTTTCTAACCTTTAAAGGTCCCTAAACTGAGCTTCTTTCTATCAGCTGAAACCATCTATACATTCTGCAGTAATCCTCGTCAGTCCTTATCGCTGCCCCCCCATGCCCGCTGCCGCCTGGAACAACCTTTAAATCTGTCTGAAAACACACCTTTTCAGAGCCGCCTCCTGTCTGACTCCACCACATCAACCGGTGGCTTTTCTATACGCAGACGACTGCAGGGAGAAGCCAGAAGGAAACAAAAACATGAAATGAGATCAGAGGTCTGTTGGGTTTATGCTAAAGGTTTCAAACTTATCATTTATATTTTCTCACACCCACACACAACCTGCACACGTTGTAAAAAATCAATGCTGGAAAGCAAAAATCAGTTCTTCGAGTCAATAAAATATATTCAGATTTTAAATATTGATGGAAAAACCAACACGCTGCCTTCCCCTACATGAAACGATTCTGTCTGTCTTCAGGAAATAAAAGTTCCAGATTGGATTGGTTCTGGCCTTGAAACGACGCTGCCTCCCACCACAAAGTTTTGTTTTCTGCACAAAAACAAAATGTCTGAAGAAAGCTTCAGGAAGGATTCTTACTTGATTGCAAGCAAAATATTTTACATAGCATATGTTTTAAGAAATCATTTTATTATTGGAGTGCTGAATGAAATTAAGTCTTAATAATGGAGAGAAAATAAAATAATGTAGAAACTAATTAGAATGGCAGCTTGGTGTCTTCGTGGTGCGTTCAAGTGCACTTTAGTTGTGAGATAGAAACACAATGAGGGTAAAGTAGCCAAAGGTTTCCAGCCTTTAAAGATGACAGAAATCTGTTTTCCTGTCCAGCCATGTGTTAATACCTGCCTGTGTGTCTGCGGACCCCCTCCCTGTCCCGACAGACCGCGGTGTCCCTCCACCAGCTGACGGGTTCATCCTCTGGACAAGGACGAAGAGTGGCCCGGTGTTCTGAACAGCGAGCGGCAGCCATGCGTGGACGATCCTCCGTGTTTTACTCAGTTCATGGGATTACTGAGTCATCATCTTTGTCAAATATTTGTTCCTGCTGTGTTGGACTCAGGACAGATAGTCCATCAATAAACACACAGGGAAAAAGGACAAAGGTGGGAAAAGTGAACAATAAATATAGTTTTTATAGTCAAACACAGAAGCTACAGTTTGAAAACCAAGAATGAACAATTCATGTAAAAATACCGAGTCTAAATCTGATGTTGTGGACAATAAAATAATAAAAATAACATCTTTATAATTAGCTTAACTCCTAAAAAGCAAAATCATTACAAAAAAGAAGCAGAAACATAGATAATAAACCAATCAAGCAGATTCAAAAACACTACAAAAAGAGAAACAAAACAATTAAATCATGGCAGTGAGACTGTACATTAAGGCCACAACATTGTTTAATTACACAGAAACTAATGAGCTAATAAAGACTAATCACTAGTTAACCATTACCTAAAGATCACATTTTAATTTGCAATGATTAGAAAGTGGTTCATTTGTTTTTAGTCACTGATTTATTCCTCATTAATTTCATTGTAACTAAGGTAAATGAGTTTAAAATACTTTCAGCTGTTGTTTTAAAAGGTGTCTACAGATCTGTGGGCCAATGAGAGAATATTCAACAACCTAAATGATGTTCTGAATGTTTGAGTATGATTTCTGCTATTGAGCGGTCCATGAACCTGGAAGAAGCTGATGTTTGAGGTGTGGGTTTGGTTCAGGCTTAAAGACAAACTGTCAGACGAACTACAAAGAGCGGCGAAGAAGAAGGCTCAGAATGGCTACATGCTCCAAAATCAAGGCTGGTTTATCATCTGTTGCCACGAGGACAAGTTTGGTTTTCAGGACCAGCAGCAATGATAAACAATTTAACAGTAAAAGGCCAAGGATTCCTTGAAGGAATGCATATCACCCTCCCATTCAAAGGAAGAGGGTCAAACCATCCACAGTGCCCCGTGGTGCACTGCCTCAGCCTCCTTTGTAATGATGTTTAATGTGTTTAAGGACCATATCGAGTCTCTGGACCTGTGGACGGGAAGAACAGGAGAGAGATGGAGAGACTGTCTCCTCAGATACTACCACAGACTCATGGAAGAACTGAGACAAAATGATACTCCTAAACGCCAGATACACGGCAGAAATCACAAAAATGCCACAAAAACCACATCATAGCAAATGTGGGGGAGGAGCAGTACTTCAGCAGCAGGTCACCCTGTATATACTGAGAGTGGAGCAGTACTTCAGCCTGTATATACTGAGAGTGGGGCAGTACTTCAGCCTGTATATACTGTCTCAGCTGTAACACTATTAGAGCTCTGAGGGGGGAACAGGATGTATCAATCTGCAGAAACAGGGTCGCTGCTGCAGACTGATGGGACCGGTGGCCTGAACCCGCTGACAGGTCAATTATTCCTGCAGCTGAATTACAGCCCATAATATCTTCCCCAGCAGAAACAGCGGCGATGGAAACACCCTGCGGAGAAGGTCTGCCACTTCCTACATATTGACCCAACACCCCTCGAACCTTTCAGACGGTGAAATCAAAGTTCACTCGTGGTTCTGTGTTCCTGTGTGAGGAACAACGCCTGCTTGTTGTTGTTTTCCTGTTATATGAGGGGACGGTGTTCACTTCTGCTGCAGGCGACGGCTCCAAATCCACAGAAAAAACATCTCTGCTGTGAGACGGGCAGAAATCAGCAAACTTAAAGAAACCTGAGCTTCTTTCAGCCTGACGGTTTGCATTCAACTTATTATTCAGATATGAAATAGAACAGATTTATTAAAAACAAAGATTTACTTCACCATATGAGCATGTTTTTATCAGTGACGCTGCTCTTCTGAATGCAGCTACATTCATATGAAGCTTTAAAACGTGAAACTCCATCAAGTAAAAGATTCCCTAAAATAAAACAGTCGGGTGAGTCACAATCATTCAATTGTTTAAAAAATAACAATGCTCCTCCTCATGTTTCTCATTTTTAATTTGTCCTGGTAGGAGTGATCTGAAAATGAAATGATTTTACATTTTGTCTGCCTGTGTTTAAGCAATGAGATGATCAAACTTCCTGTGTGCTGATCTCAGCTGCTTCAGGTTCGAACTCTTTCAAAGTCAGCGTCTGTCCTCCAACAGTCTGAGGAGATCAGCTTGGTTTGTCAGGTGGAGCAGGGTGAAGCCGAGCCGTGAGCCGTGTGGAGGTCAGGTGGACCAGATGGGAGGAGAAACTTCTGACCAATCAGCTCCCAGAAGCTGCAGAGAGGATTAGAATCATTTTACTTTAACACACGAGTGAAGGCAGAAAAAAAACCTTTTTAATCTCTAATCTGCTGCATAAGACTCATTTCTGTGACTTAAAGTAAAACCTTTGACTCAGGATATCACCTTAACAATGTTTCTATAACAAAAACAATCTTAAACAGACAAAAATGATTAAAGACACAATTTGAAAAGTCAGAAAACAAAAACATAAAGGACACATTTTGAGTTGTAATCAGAGGTTTTTGTCCCAATGTTGAGTTGCAGTCCAGAAATATTAACATTTTCCTACATAATTTTCAAGAAACAACAACATCTATAAATCTATATAATCTATAAATGGATTTCTTGGGACAGGTGTTTAGAGGACAGTTAAATCCAAAGAAGCAAACAGACACTCTGACATGCTGTCCAAACTTTCAGAAATTTACTGCGACGCTTCGATCTCTAGAGCTTCATCAGGTGAACGATTGGAAGGATTACAAACATCTTAAACAGGAAGTTTTCCTGAATGTTCAGCCACAAATGATGTAAAACTCTACAAACCATCAGATGAATAGTTGGCAAACAAAAATTCACAAGGTGGTCTTCAGAACATTCACAACTTCCACGCATGACTCACAAAGATTCAGTCCTGAGTTTTAAACATCAAACAATCTGTGCAACAAATTTTCTCACAACATTTGGAGTCACTGGGGTTGTCTCAAACCCTTCCTCATTTTATCTGTGGCATCTGCAACTCTTCTCCAGAGCCCTCAGAGTTTCAGCAGGGTTTAACACCATGTTCAGGTCTAAAGCCACACTGATGATTCATTATTTAAAAATCTGCCCATCTTCATTTCTAAAGTGTACTCCTGCAGATTAAACCATAATTGTGGAGGTGGATGCTGAGGTGAGAACAAAATGAGCCGAGGTGGGAAATGAAAAAATGTGCACAACCAAAAATTATGCAGACAAAAATTAGTCATGATTTTCAAAAATTGGCTGCTCAAAATGCATCCACATGTCCTGCTGGTCCCTTTGTCTCAACCAGTCAGAATTCAGTGAGTCTTCAGCTGGAAGCTTGAATTTGTTACCTTTCTACCTTTGCTGACATCTCTCTCTCTTTATGAAGGCAGCAGTGCAGAAATTGCTCCTCTTCTTCTGTTTCTTCTCCTGAAATGTAATTACCTTCAGTGCACAACGTTGCTGTTTTGTTGGCAGTTATATCTAAGAACAAATATCACTCTATGAGGGTTTTGTGAATTAAAAAAATGCATTAAATTCTTTTTTTTCACCTGTAAAAGACGTACAGTCTGTGGATGAATCCAAGCCTCGGAGTATTTTATTTTATTAGGCTTCATGGTTATTGCAGTAAATGATCCACACTTATAATGCACCTTTTTATGTCCACCCAGCTTCTGGAAAGATCTTTACAACATTTCTTATTCACCCATTCACACACACTCAGTGCAGTCTATTATATATTTACACTCTATATACATCCCTTTTATAACCTCACTCATACACCAATAAGCACATCGAAGGACACCGGCACGCTGCAGGGACTGAGATCCAGCCCTTCATCTTCTGATTGGAAAACAACCTCCTGACCTCGCAGCTGAAATCGCCTCCAACATCATCTATAGAAACCGTCCTTTAAAGGTAGAACTGGTTTCAAACCAAAGACTGTATTCAGAACAAAAGCAGACTTTAGGTCTGAAAAATGAAGCCGCTGAAGAAATGACTAAATATAATTCTTTCTGTCGGCTTTCTGCTGCTCGTGTTCTCACTAAAACCAGGAAGTTGGAGAACATCACCTTCCACCGGCTCCCTGGAGCTCAGAGATTAGACTTTAAATACTTCTGCTGGTTTATAAATCACTGAATGGCTCAGCACAACAATCCATTACAGATCTGCTTCCAGACCACTAAGGTCTTCTGGTTCTGGTCTACTCTGCACCCCCAGAACCAGAACCAAACATGGAGAAGCAGCTTTCAGCTTCTATGGACCACAAATCTGGAAGAAATGGAACATTGACCAACAATCTGATGTTTTTGATGATGACACTCAACAAAATGTACTGTTTGCTCCTGGTTTCTCAGTTTGGTGACTGTTTGTTGTTTTCTGACTGTATTTCTGCGTTTTTATGATGTGAAGCACTTTAAACTGCCTTGTTGCTGAAACATGTTATACAAATAAACTTGACTGGATTTTAGTCTCAGCATCTAAAGTCTATCTGAGGACAGGATCAGGACTGTGTGCAAACATGACCAGAACATCTCATGACAATCTAAAACTTGAGTCTCCTGGTCAACATCCTCCACCTATAAGAGTCAGAAATCATTTTAACAGTTTTGGGAATAGTCAGTTCTAAATGTTTTCATCTTTGGTCAACAGAACAAGGAGGAACAACTGCAGACTGCTACACTGTCAGAAGGTTGTAGGATGTTGAGCTTCACAGGGTTGGTAACGGTGAGACCAAAACGGTCCAGACCAGGAACAAGTGTTTAAAAGCTTTTATTCTGAAAGGGACAGAAAGAGGAGCAAGTGTTAGTGGTTAAATCACTCATCCAGAGACCTTTCAGACAGTTCTCCTGTGTTTCAGGTTCCTGAGGAGAGGGAGGATTCTGGAGATCCAGGTGAGGTGAATGTAGGAAGGTGGGAATGAACGGCAGGCGGGGGGTCAAAGGTCAAGCAGACTTCCCCCACATGTGGCAGGAAGGAGGCCCAGGAGCCGGTCTGCACCGAGGATTCAAGACCAGACAAACATTCAAGATGGCGTTGGAGGCTCAGGGTGGTAATCAGACCTCCATGCTGAACAGCTGTAGAGGAAGACGTGGTGTGTGTGTGTGTGTGTGTGAGCTGACAACAGATCTCATTAGGACTGCTTTAGCGTTTTTCTCTTCAGTATAAAAATAAAGAGTTTAAAAATAGCCTCTTGGTCCTGTCTTGGTAAAACGTCTCCTTTAAGTGAACCATCTGGGAGGCTTCTTTCTGCACCAAGAACAAAAGAGATCCATGACGAGTGATCAGGGACCTCCAGGAGCTGCAGCCAGCTGGGAATTATCCATCATGCACCAGGGAGAGGAGAATTATGGGAAAAAAAACATTCTGCTATTTTTCCATCGGAGTGAGGGACGGTGGTCGACTGCCGATGGCGAGGTCAGGAGGAAGGATCTCTGGGAAAAAGGAGCTGGAGTCTCAGCAGAGAGGCCCACTGTGTGTGTTTATGGATGAGAATATAAATGAGCCTGTTCCCACAGGATGAGGAGCCATGCCAATTATTTTCTTCTTGGGAAAACACTCGTGGAAAGTTGGAGAGACCGAAGATGGAGGCAGAGAGATGAAAGGAGACCAATTTTGCCTTCTTGTACCCACTGACTCATCAAAGAGCAAGGCTTTCTGTCGCAGCGGTTTGTTAGGAAACAGCAGCAGAGCACTCTTTGGGCTTATTATTGTGACTGAAAGAGCCGATGCACATACACCCCCTCCCCCCTCCATCTCTCCATCCACTGAAGTGTCCTTGAGCAACACTGTGACTCCCAGCAGCACCGAGCTGCTGAACTCTGAGCTCCCTGTGTGGGTGGAAAAACAAAATGCAGGAGAGTTTCCCTCTGAGAACACAGCTGTGAGAGCAGCTGAAGCTGGACCAACAGTGGTTCTTAAAATAATCCTTATTATTACCAGCATGGACACACAGATCCGGATGTCATCAGTGCTGCTCCTTTCATGACCAAAGAAACCCCTCTGAGTCTTTATATCCAGACTGTTAATAAGATCTGTCCATATGTGTGGTCAAACAGTTCAGTCTCAGCACCATGCAGATCGTTAAACAGATCAGACTTTTTGTCCCTGCTTTCTCACAAAACAACAAGATACAGGTGAGGATCGTACCCACTGACACGGATAATTAGCTAATGCTGCTCAGGTGCAGGAAGACCTGGAAGTGAGCTGAAGGATGAGAGGAAACTGAGATACACGAGAAAATCAACTTTAAATGAAACAAGATGCAGAACATGCAACAAAAAGGAAAAAAGAACTAAAACAATGACATGAGAGCTCCAACCTGAATCTCTGCTTTCTGATCTGAGAAAAATGTTTAAAAGTTTAGTTGTTTTTGTTTTTTAATGAACCTGAGCTCTGATATCTGATTTACATCTGATTTATACCTGATTTATATCTGATATCTGATCAGTACTAGTTTGATGGGATTGATTCTTTAGGTTGTTGTTCTCCTACTTTCAGATCATTTCTTCTATTCCAGAAAGGAAATGAAAGAAATAAAGTTTTATTATGTTTTTGAATAAAAACAAGAAGAGTGTAAATTCTAAAATATTCATTTGTACTGATTTAAATTTCACAGATTCAGTAATAGTTTGTATGAATGCTGATTCAGCATTTGAAGCTTTTTGCCATGTTAAGTCTGGTCTTTTAGACCAGAATAAGTGAGAAATGAACTTATTTGATCCCCTGAGGGAAAAGGGTTTTAGGTTCTGTTGTTTTAACAGTTTCAGCTTCTTCAGCGCTCAGCATTCACACCACATACACAGGAAATACTCTTTCTAGGTTTTCCATTATTATTTGACTGGAAACTTTGGCTAAAATTTGTCCTGGGTTTTAAAAGGCAAATCATCAGTTAATTAACAGTAGAAAGCAAAAATCAGTCATTTATTAGTAATAAAAATATATATTTAGATTTAGCATAAATGATAGATCTGCTCTGTAAGTGACGATACCAGATCTGGATTAATACCGACATGTGCACATCACTACCTTCCACCCAGCGCCGTAATGAAAGCATCTTTTCATTAGGGAGGATTCATGTCGCACTTCCTGCACCTCAGCCCCACAAACATCCGCCCCTGGCTGCAACAACCGCTCCGTCCGCTGCCTCTGACATTTGGATTGAGATTACTTTTATTATTGTGGCAAACTCAATGCATTCTGGGTAAATATTGCAGGTTAAAGTCGCAGAGGGAGCAGCTTGTTTTACAAAGTGAAGCCTGGGGCTGCTGCAGCTCACAAAACACACTATACTTTCAAAGGAGAGGCTTCTGAAACTTTTAAAAGCTGCACCCCAAACGCTGATGAATTAGTAATAAAATGTGGTGATGTTTGGTGTGTGTGTGTGTGTGTGTGTGTGTGTGTGTGTGTGTGAAAGCAGGCTGTTTGCTTCCACAATGAGACACGGAAGAATGAAAAAGCTCAAACTTTTTAAAACCTGATAAAGTGATTTCAGCAGAGCTCTGATGGTGTGTGAGGGTTGGTTCTGACAAAGGTCAGATTTAGGCCCCAGAACAAGGACAAGTTCATCTTATTAATGTAAAACCTGTTAAACCTCCACCTGAAAGCAATCTGAGCTTCTGAATGACGCAGTCTGGTTTTCTACAGCAGGATACAAAGTGCTGTTTGTGCTCGCTGAGGAAACAAAATAAGACCTGAAGAAAGTTTCTCTTTTTGACCAACATGAGCTGTGGCCTCCTGTCAAAGTGTGGATGGATTTATAAAAACTGCTTTCAGTTTGGTAAACTGTCCTCATGGATTTCTGAAGGAAGGAATGGAATATTTTAGAGTTAGAAACTAAAGTTTGTTTTAATCAAACTGAGTCGAGGGGACAGATCTCATCAAGAAAACACAGTTAGTGAAACTTTCCCAGAAAGCAAAGATTTCTTTAGCAAACAGTTTATAAAGCACATCCTCCTGCAGTTTCTGGGCTTTGTTCATATTCAACATTACTGTGGCTTATTTTGATGTCACATCTGATGTATTGAACTCTGGGACCCCTGAGTCTGAAGCAGTTGTTTTCTTGTCTCTGCTGCTGTTTCTGATCAGTGACAGTACAACAAGATGTTTATTCTTTATTTGAAGACTTACAAACCATACATTTAGCAAACAATGTGACGAGGTCAAAAAAAAGAGCCTGAAGTGCCAAACATCCATTTTCAGCAGTCAACAAAAACAGGAAGTCAATCTGATGTCAACATTTTACAAACAGAGTTAAAATAAATTCAGTGAAAGAAAGGAAATAAAATTTGGGAGCCTATAACAGTTATTAGTCTAGAATCAGAAAGTTTGAGTTAAAATAAAAAGGGGAATAGGACCTGGCCCCTGGTGTGGTTTCGAGCTCTGGTTCTGGTTCTGGTTCCAACACTGGGAGGTGTCAGGTAATCCCTGGACTCTCTGAGATCCACCTCCACGGCTGGCTGAATCCTATTGGTTCAGACAAGCGGTACAAATAACATCCGCTCTGTGTGTGTGTGTCAGATGATTGTCTTGTTTTATTTACCAGGCGGATGTTGTGATGTTAAAGGCCAGTTGCCACACTGTTTTCCATCTGACCCTGTCTTCATACACTGATACCTTCCACCGCTCGCTGCCTCTTCACAGTCGACGGGTGGCTTGATTGAGTTTTACAGGCAGCGCAGAAAGCATGTGGCCTTGATTCCTGCTCTCCATGCGACAGCAGCGGAAAGCAGCAACAAACACTCACCACTGATATGCAGCGTCGCGCCTCGCAGTGTTTAAAGACTCCTGACTGTCAAACGCTCGGGCGCCGCTGGCAGCGTGACATTTCAGAGGGTGGAGAGCACCGATGAGGGTCAGACGGAAAGAAAGAGGAAATGTCAGGCCAAGCGCTGGGACTGCTGAGCCTCAGGACGTCCTGAGGGACGCAGAGACGACAGGAAAGTGTTCTTTGTGTCATTTAGTCATGTTGTGTCCAATCTCTAATTCTCCTTTCTGTAAATCCGTTTTTTTCCATGATTTCAAATGAAACTCTGTAAATATCACCAGAGTATGACAACCAGACGTTTGTCCTGATTGAAGGTGACGTCCACAGTGTGTGAGCCACAACCTGAGGACAGACTCGTCACTGGGTGAAGTATGCAAACGTGGCTAAAAAGGCGATTAAACGAGGAAATACTGACGACATAAACAGCTTCTCTGCTGCACACATTCACACTGAAGGAATGCTTGTCACCCGCCACCTCACACCATGAAGCTACTCTCAGCTACGACCACATCAGGTTTTACTGCAGTATCTGTGAAACTGACAGGTCAGTCAGCTGTGTCGGCCATCTTGAACTGGATTGACTCCAGAAGGTAAATTCAGGATACTTTGTGACGGCTTCGTTCAAATTAGTATTTAAAATAATTCTATAAATTTAAAGACAACAAAAACAAAAAAATACTCACAAAACAAAAAAGTTTAAAATAAATAAATAAATAATGCTGTAAATAATTCTGATGGTGGAGTCATTGAGTCTAAAATTGACCATAATCAGGAGATTTATTGACTTATTTATTAATTTAAGACAATATTTTTTTCATGGCATTCGTACAGCGATGAATTTCTGTCAGGCATATTCTTAAAGGGGTGTTTAAATTCTTAAAGGGGTGTTTATATTCTTAAAGGGGTGTTTATATTCTTAAAGGGGTGTTTTATATTCTTAAATCTGAGCAGGATTTAAATGCTGCCCACCTGATGCTCCGCTTTAGGTGCTGCATGGAAATGTTGCAGAGCCATGAAGGGCCAGGGTCAGAGGAGGATTTGGAGAAATATTGAACAGAAATGAAAAGAAAAACAGTCTTTACTCCAAATCCAGAACAGACTGATGCGGGAGAAGGGCCAGAACAAAAAAATACAACTGAGACCTGTTTGAGGGTTTATTTTGAGAAGCAGCAGGATGAAGAACTCAAAGTATTAAAAAGATTTAAAAAGAAATATACAAATTGTTTTTTATTAATTTCAAGTTAAATTAGACTATTTTTTGTAGTCTTGTAGTTAAAGTTAAAATTTTACTGTATTTTCCTCGAACACACCCTGGAACTGAGGAGAGAGCGGCCATTTTAAAACTAAATCACAAATAGAAATAAAAGAAGTTTCATCTTCTATTAAACCGGAACAGAAATATAAATATTATCTGTGTGAATTTGTTTTGATAACTCACATCAAAAGCAAATAACTTGTCAAAACGGCCTTAAAAATAATAATCAGGGTGAAATAAGCAGCTAAGACACAAAGGAAGTAATCTCCCATAATGCACTTTGATAGCCTCTTTTTGCAGGACTCAGAATAACTTGAAAGCTTCATCTGTTCTGCATCTTGACTCCATCCAGATGATGGTGTATTTCATGTTAAAAGGCTGTGTGTGTGAAGCCCTCAGCGCCGTCTGTCAGACAGAGGAACGCTGTACAGCAGGCAGCGGCGCCGAGTAAACCCACGGGCCGGCGGGGAGCCTGACTGCGCTGCAAATATCAGCTGCCAGTCGTCCAACTCCTGACCTTTTCTGTGATTCTCCTGCCGCTGAGCGAGCAGAGAAAACACCTCTCACCTGGAGATGCTAACGCACCGGAAGGCACCATCAAGAAGCTTACTAATATTATTCAGTTGGATTTATTTTACTCCGTTTTAAATCATTTTAAATCCCATCAATCACTGCTGACTAAAGGTAAAGATTGGTTAACTAATTCTGAGAAGGGTCATGATTTAATGAAGTTACTGTTATTCACAGTCCTGCGCAACAATTCACATAAAACAAAAATAAATAAAGCAGTTTAAATGGGAACATAATGACTGTGGGAAATGTATTCCTCCAGGGATTCAGTTTGACCCATCATGGCGCCGATCCTCCAGGCGGCTGACTTTAGGCCATGTTTAGGAAAGTTTTTCTGAAAAATGTTGAAGATTGTTGATCGGCAGTGACATTAAATAATTATTTACCCTACAGTAAACACGTTATATATGATACTCAAAGTCGGGGGTTGTTTCCCCAAAAGGAGGGAAAACATTAACCAACAGAACCGTTTCTCACAGAAACGATCCTCTGAGAATATTAGTCCTGAAACACCAGCTGTGCCTCTGATTGGCTCCATGTGATGAACCTTTAACCATCGTTCCTGCATCACGCGTCACCTCAGTCCTTACATCTGACCCAATCAGAAACACTGAGGACCGATGTCCTGTGGGTAATAATGTAGTTTCTCTGAAAAGGCCCTAGTTTACAGTGGGTGAAACTGAAAACAGCATACAGGCAGCTTTATGAGATGTGACTGTCGGCTAAGAATGAGAAATTAAAAGTGCTGGTTCTTTGAGCACTGCTGCTAACTGAAGCTAATGCTAAACGGACAAACATCACGACACTAGAAGTGGAGAGGAGTTGTTCCAAATCACAGCTACATGAAATGTTTTCTTTGCACAGAGGTTTTTATTCACCCTTTTCCTGAGCAGCTGTTGCAGCATTTTGCTTTTACAGAGGACTGTGGGAAATGTACTCCTCCAGGGATAATTTAAGCTATAATTAGCTTTGTTTGTCCTGTCAGAGCAACAACAGCCATCATGACGTAGGAGGATGTGGGTGTTTCATCAGTGATGATCTCCTTCCCCTCCACTGTGACTAACAGAAAACTTTCCAGCATCAGCCATGTGGAGTGGGACGTCACCAGGACAGGCAGGACCGTGGACATGTTCTCACTTTTTCCTTTTGACAAACACAACCTGCTGCCATTTGTTTCCTCTGCAACAACAAATAGATGTAATTTGTCAGAGAACTTTAAAAAAGTTTGAAGAAAAGTTGTCTGAGAGTGAAGCACCGCAGGGATTACATCTCCACCTTAACGCTTTGGTTATTTCTTTCTTTAAGCTGTCAATCAGAGCAGAGCTCCAGGTCTTTTTCTTTTGATTCGTATCCAACACAAACAACAACACCTCTCCATACAGCCGAGCACGCCTCGTGGGAAACAGACGCCCTTCTGGCTCGTGAAGAAACAGAGACTGAATCAACATTCACAGGACACATGGAGTCAGATTCAGACACTCTGTAGTCCCTGTCTGACTTCCCTGCAGCTGTTTATGTCCAGGCTCCAGGTTCAAGCTGCATCGAGCTGTTTTCTTACCTGCAGACTTTACGTCTCTGTACAACACTTTCTCTGACACACACCGTCTTCCTGGCTTTCTTACAGGGGTTTTATTTATCCTTGTTTTGTCCGTAATTCTGTTGTCTCAAAAAGAAAAACAGATTTGGTATTTTTAATAATTATTTTGTCTGAGATCAGTTAAAATAAAACTGGAATAAAAAGCAGACATGAAGACATTTTTCCACCAGTCAAAATGCAAATTACACTAAAGTCTTTGTGTATCTACAGGTGTAAACAGGTTAAAATGATCAAAGTACACAACATTTATCCCACTAAAACAAGGCTGCAAGAAAAACTTGGACTTTCATGTGTAAACAGAACTTGGTACCCTTGAGGAGAACGTGAACTTATCTTAAAATTTTCCTAATAACATCTTTTTTTCCAGAGGTTTTCATCCTGGTTGAGGTCGGAGCTTTGGAAAGTTGTTCCTGATTTATCCAATCAGAAACCAGCTCTGATGTGTGTTTGGGTTACATTTAGGTGAATGTATGCATATATCTGAATCTGTATGTAGAATTCTGAGCCTGTGAGGATCAGAGAACATTCACAATAAATTCAAACTTGTTTTTAAATGTAATTGAAGCTGTATGTTGTAGAATCATTTCACTGCAGTCTGTCGGTTCCTTTTGGGCCTGAGCGGCTTCACCCCGGTATGAGGACTCACACACGGACTGAAAAACTCCACCCTAAAGGACAGGGTGTGCTGGTCGTTTAAAGAACTTAATGAACAGAGACAGATTGATGGTGTCGGCACTAAGAAGAGGTAATGGAGATGGTGAAGTTAGACACCCAACAGTACAAGGTCAACAAACTTTATAATTCATGGGATTGTGTCCAAACAAATAAAGTAGTTTACTGTGACACACTGGACCATGTCCTTGGACATAACTCTCCACTCTGCAGAGAGAGACCACCATGAACCCTGGGGTTCTACGTCTGGATCCAGATTCTTTATTCAGCTGAGGTCCAAGTCCTAAAATCCAAACTACCTTTAGCAGCAGGAAGTTGGATTTATTGCAGCTGGCTGCACAATATATATAAAACATTTATCTTCATCGCAATGTCAGTAAGCACAATATCAACATCGCACAATAAATCATTAACCATTATACTTTAAGTGCCATGCATTCATGCTCTGCTGCTAATATATTTAGTGAATCTCACTGGCCCACACTTGCTGTAGATCATAGTGATGACAGAGGAAAAAGTGAAGAAAATGTGGGTTGATATCATCATTGCAACATTAAACTTTATGACACATTACAAGTTCTTCTAATATTATTGTGCAGCCCTAGTGTAAGTTGTGCAGAGACCCAGCCTGTTGAACATGTTTCCTCTCTGGGCTGGGACGAGTAGATACTCCCTCATAAATCTGTTTACAGAATCCTCATTTTCCTCCTGTGAATCATAGAGGAGCAGTCCTGTCGCTTGATTTTTTAACACATGTGAAAAAACACGTTCTCTTCTGAAATAATCAGTCATCAAGGGTCTCAAGAGGACGAGGCTGTATTCAGACACTTGATGCCCTCCTCTGCTCACACTGTACCCACCTCAACTCATTTTGTTCCCACATTTATGATTTAATTAGCTGAAATGCACTTTAGAACTGAAGATAAACAGATCTGAGGATTAGTTTCTTATCATATGATGAGAACTCTGTACACGGTGATGGATACGGCCAACAATTCAATTCTGCAAGTCGTGCAAACATAAATTCAACATCTGGCTGCACGGCTTTCTGCTTGCAAACACTCAAAACTTATTTTTACACACACACACACACACACATATATATATATATATATATATATATATATATACACACACACATTTTCCATTACAGTTTCCCTGAGTCACCAACCAGTCTCCAGCAGTCACAGACACCACTTTTAATGAAACAACTCTTTCTAGAAAAGCTGGATCCAGACTTCCTCTCAAACTACGCTGACCTGTTGAACGAGGAGGTTGGGTGTGGGATGAGTTGATAAAAAATAAATCAGAGCCATCGGCTACATGAGGCTTCCTTCACTGGAAAGCTGAAGAAAAGTTCAGTTCTGATATAAGTAGGTAACTGAGAGGGAAGGTGGATGTGGTTCAGTGTTCCAGGAAGAGTGTTCGGTGGAAAAAACCTCCTGATGTTCTGTCAGACTGTCTTGAGTCCTGTTTGTACCCCGAACATCCCAATTTACGGTCATCTGAGTCATAATGAGGAAAAGCCCCTTCAGTACAAACACATGCTGGAACAAACCTGATGAGGAACTTTTAAAGCTGCCTCTTGGCTGTGATTGTTATTTATATTTATAAATATCACATTTTTTACTTGAAATAAAAATCCTCTTGGGGAAAAAGACACCTATCAAACACAACACTGAACGTTTTTATTTTAAATTATGAAAATAAATACTAAAAACTTTTATTTAACCTGAACAGTTTTGGACTCCTGTTCCAATCAACTTATTTATTATAATCTTGAAATAATAATTTGCAAACATGATTTGATTTACTTCAAATTTTGTAAATATTAGAAATTGTGATAAAAATGTTAAATAAATATAAATTTTATAAATGTTAGAAATTGTGATAAAAATGTTAAATAAATATAAATTTTATAAATGTTAGAAATTGTGGTTTGGCAGAAAAGTTATGTTGGTGCAAAAAGCAGTTTTAGAATAACTGGAGTAAAACTCAGATTTAATGTAAATAACAGTTTTTACATACATTTAAACTGAAACTAGTGCTCCTTGAAGGAATGCCTATCACCCTCCACCTTCCACGTCAGAGTTTTAAGCAGTCTGTGGTTTTATTGTTTATTTATAGTGTTAGTATTACCACATACCGTAGACTACAGTTTATAGTTTAGACTAATTTGCATCCCCAGATGGGCCGTTAGCAACATAAATAAATTGTTTAATAAACATTTAAACTGTAATTTGTTTTATAGATTATTATAATATGTGTAATGTTTTCTCCAACAGAATGTGTGTTGGGGATGACTCTGCCACTTTTACAGATATTGACCTGAAATCTGCTGTGGTAATAACTGAGCTGGAGCTTATTCTGTGTTTGCTAAGGTTGATTAGCTGCGGCGGCCATCTTGGTGTGATTCCAAAGGATAACAGATGTAGATCCAAAGATTGCTTTTTGAGAGATTTTTAAAAACATCTTCAAAATGACACAGTAACCTCTTTTATGTGTTTCATTTTATCCAGGTCATGCTTTTGTTCCTTCATCATCCTATAAGTTTTAAACATTAAAAACATGGTTCTGATTGGACGGACATCCAGTCCTGCAGCTGCAAACTTAAAAAAACAGATCTGCTTATCAGTTAGAGTTCTGCAGAAGAAGCTAAAACATGATAAATATATATAAAATCTGAAAACAAAAACACACAGGTGAAGGAGAAAACTTTCGGCTCCAATTGTTCCACTTTCAGCTTGTCACAATTTCATCACGAGTCATTGTGCCGAAGACAAAACCGTGGAGCCCATTGATCAGTAAATCAGATTTGTGCGCCGCTCCGCCACAAACACAGATCCATTGTTTGTCGGAACAATATGGCAGTGAATGATGAGCTGTGTTACTGATAGCAGCAGAGCTGATAAACAACAGCCTGCATAACAATGACCTCCCAGTCACAGCGAAGCCAGCAGAAAAGAGAAAACCTTCTTCAGTCATGTCACAGAAAGTTTCTGAGCCCAAACGAGTCCTCGGAGAGCAGCGTTCTAATTAACTAAATACTCCAAGGCCGTAAAAATTCCTTTCTCCACCTCAGCAAAAATAATTGCAGTATTATTTTCAGCCTTAATTAAGTGGCTAAGGCTTCTTACAAGTGTAAAATTTTAATCCCTTTTCTAAATCCTATATAATTTAATGTGAGAGAAATCAAATAAATAAGTGGCTCTGGCTCTTCTGTGAGAAGGTTTGATACGGGTGATTAGGTGAGCGGGGCGTGAAGAAGCCCATTAGGATTGGATGGTGTCATCACCGCAGCTCCGGGTGGTGTTCCTAATCCACTCCTCAACCCACAACCACCCGCCATTTTCCCTCCGACGGCGGCAGCGGCGCCAAGACGAGTGGCCATTGATTGATTCTTATCCCGCTAAGGAGACGGGAGGCAGATAAATGCCGAGGTAATGAGAGGCAATTATGAGGCATGAAAAGCTTTATTATGGAGTGAAAGTGTCCTCGTGTCGCTGCGGCGACAGCAGGAGGAGAAAATCTGAGCGAGTTTTCAGGATAATCAGGACGTTACCGTGCAGGACAGGTCTCAGGAATGGATTTACTCCAAGAGACTCAGCTGGATGTGAGGCTGAGGAGAAATAACTGAACAAATAGGAAGAGAAAACTAAACAAATAAAAAGATTTAAAGTGTTTCACAGATCAGGAGCAGTTTCTGTGTTTTTACAGCACAGAAATGTGTGAAATCTGACTTCAAGATGTAAGAAATTATCAGCTTTAATAACAATAACTGAAACTGAGATAATTACACAGTAGAATATTTTATCATTATATGTTATATTTTACTGCTGTATGTTATTAAAAAGTGTTAAATTAAACCTGAATAAAGTAACTTTGATACATGGTTGGATGGATGCTCAACACAGGAAGTTAAACATCATCCATCCATCCATCCATCCATCCATCCATCCATCCATCCATCCATCCATCCATCCATCCATCCAGTATTTGTTTCTTTGGACATAATTTAAACAATCTTAATTTTTGTCAGTATACTTTCAGATTCTGATGTATTTAACATCCCACCTGCCTCCCACCCTGCAGGACAGATATTTAAGGAAGCCTGTAATGAGACACCAAGTACTGGTAGATCACCAACTGAATAACTGCTGCTGATGGTTTTTGTTTATAGCAAAATAAATAAGTAAAAGGAAACTGGAGGTTGGTCAGTAATATATAACTAGAATAAATGTTGATACTCAGACAAACAAAGTGTTTCATTTAATTGAATTTTAATCAGAAGTGAGATGAAAGAAACGAAGGTTTTGCTGCTCGGTGTGTCGGGAAAGCATAGACGTTTGATTAAAAGCTTTTTAAACTTCTGCTTCACTGTTTCTTCCTTTTGAAGGGCAGCACTGATGAATGTATTCACCTCCTGAGTTTTTGCACATCCTTCCTCCCCAACGCGGTGCTGAGAGTCTTCTGTGTGGTGAAACCGCCTGCAGTCGAGCTGCTGGGATGTACATACTGTTTTTACTGTTATTCTTCTACTCCCTCAGGAGATAAAGCCCACGAGTTCTGTATGTATAAAAAAAATCATGAAAAGAATTCTTAACATGCGCTCATCAAAACGATGCAAGAAACCTCAAAAGCACTTTTGATCCGACAGTTAAAAGTTTGATCAGAAGTCTGCATCGTCAGATGAGCCGAGGAAGAGAGAATAACAAAATGTTTTGATCCAGTAAATTGAATAAAGGTGGGTAAAACATAAAGACAGTGTTTCTGCATGCAAAATGAAAGAGGAATCAAAATGTTTCCCTCTGCCTCTGAAGTTCGGAATGATTTTTTGATGCTAACTCCAGGTGAAACTCTGCAATGTGAATAAATGAATAAACGAGGTCCTCTTGTTGAGCTTGAACACATCTTTGACTAGACAGAAGGAGGAAAACGGTGATTTTAATTGGCACATCCAACTGGTTTTTGTTCTGGATTGGCAGTCAAGCCTGATGGAGTAGAAACCGTCTGACATGATGATGGGTTGATGGGAACGCGGCAGCAGCTTCCTGCGCTCAGAACGGAGACAAACCGCTGCTTTTAGGAGGAAAACAAAAAGCAGAAACAGGAGACCACATCAATCCTGTTCTCACTGAGTTTATGGCTCTTCCTCCTGGTGTATAAAAGTCCTAATGGTCTGGCTGCGCAGCAAACGGTGACTCAAATCCTTCAACTCAGCGCTGCATGAGTGAAACTGCTTTTAGCTCCTCCGAAACATTTGTCATGATGTTCCTCTAACTTCCCTTTGAGTTAGAGAAGTATTTCCAATCCAAGCAGTGTCAGATATTGGATTCGGGCTCTTCGTTATAGTTCTGCTCACAGATTTGAGTCATTTTGTGTTCCTGTTTTTATCATAAGAGGCTGGAAGACTCGAGGGTTACAAACTGAATGAACTGGACTGATTTCTGCAGATGTTTTCACATCTGACATACTAAATACTGACTCTCAGATTTGGCTCAGGTTGTAACATTCTTGTTTTTCATATCGTGTCCTTGGAACAGACAACGTAATGGACCTGCAGTAAACATCTCGCTGCTTTTCAGCTTTGCATGAGCAGCAGATTCTCTCTGAGCTGAAAACTTAGTTCTGCATTCAGAGAGTTGCTCTTAATGTTTTCCTCTCTTGGTTACCACATTGATTTCACTCAACTTTACCCTCTAAACTGAGGTGTATCAGAGGAAATCTGACTGGAATCGTATATGTAGCTCAGATCTGTCAAAGAAAATATTATCCCCTGAGTTTGATGCCAGACTTGCTAAAACTCTGTCTAGCTCTAATATAGATGCCCCAAGAAACTGAACGTGCCTGAATGACTGAGAAATTCTGCCTCAGAAATCAGACAAGGTGGGTCTGGTTCTTTCTGTCACCCTCCTCTAGAACTATCCACCATCTTTGACCAAAACATGAACATTACTGTCCTCAGGATGTCCTCCATCCTTGAAAAGTAGGACAGCAGTTCCTGGGTCTGTGGGCTGGTTGGTTGGTTTCCATTCAGCTTCTGTTTGGGTCTTTTTCCTTCCAGATGAACCAGACATTTTGAAAACCAAACAACTACAGATTCACAAAAGCCCAGATGGGTGTTAGCAGGCTTGAAAGCTTTCAGGATATGTTTCTGTCCCTTTACTTGTTCTTCTGGCTTGAAGAGGATCTTCAGTCTGATGCTGATGTGAGTCAAAATGCAAAGATTTGTTATGTGCGGTGAAATAAGTTTTTTACTAACGCACAAACGCACAAACTGTGGCCCATGACCAGAAAACGAGCATGAGAAGGTCCTGATGTCGTCTTCTACGGCCCAGGAGGGGTGATCGGTGAAAGCTGCGTAAAACTGAACCCAACCAGAGCTGAGACACAAAGAAACAAGGACAAAATAATCTCATGACAAACAACTAAAACAGAGAAATATAAATCCCCACAGTAACAGTGCAGGTTTCAGATATACTTCGATGTTGAGGCTTCCAAGGAGGGTTTGGATGAATAATTAGTTTTTGGAGCCTTTTAATAAAGTTTGCTCTGAGCTCCGCGGGTCTTTGGACCGGCACTGCCTCCATTTGTTTTGTCTTGGTCTGAAGTTAGGATTTCATTTGGAAAAGAAAAATATTAAGAATTTTGAATAAAAAAATTGAATTCCCAGTTTTATCGTCTCTGTCTGGAGCTGGAATGGGTCCAAATCGTAGGCGAAGATGAGACGTTTTTTAGTTTATTTGCAGATGTGTAAACTTTATTTGAGACCATAATTATTATTTGCTAACAACTCAGAGGACACAAATGTTAGATTTGTTTGTTAACCAGCTGAAAACAGTCAGACGGGTTTAAACTCATTCAGTCTTAAAACTGAGTTCAGGGTTGAACTTTGCAAATAAACCTAAAAATCTCATCTCTTACTTTTTTCTTTATGTGCTGGAAGAGGAAGCTATTTTCTGTTGTATGCATTTTGGAAGCGATACATAAACAAATGATGGGGTGTCAGAAAACTGATTCAGCAGTGGAGAACAACAAGCGAGCCTTTCAGCAGCAACAAAAGGGAGAGAAATTGAGAGATGCAGCTTTGTGTTTTCACTCTGTTTTTGTTTTTCTGCTTTATGTGTTTTCATCTGCCGCTGATCCAGACTCAAGGTGATAAACATGAAAATAAAAACCCAGCTTTGTATATTTTCATTTCCTGCTCAGAAGCGTCTTTCAGTGAGCGCTCGCAGAGCTGAAAGACAAGGGCACATCGCACAATAATGCAGCCTGCGAGGGTGATGTGACGTCCCACTAATGGCTAAAAAGCATCCGTCTTTCAAAACGAGAATTTTAATAAGCTTCTAATAGGGAGAGTTTGAAATAAAAAAGTAATTCATAACAAGATGAGAACTTCTCAAGGTTTTTCTGATTTCAAACGGCTGCTTTGATCGTCAAACTGCAAATTAAAAAGGTAATTAAAAGCAGCAGATAAAGAAGGTTGCCTCAGACGCTGTCAAAAACAAACAACCCTGACGATCTGAAGCTGAAACACACACACCTTCACACCTGTCTCACCTGTCGCACTGTCTGACTGGCGGCTGCCATCTCGCTGTGAACGCTTCCCAAACTTTCAGTCAAAGTTGGAAAACTAACGTTTGATTTTTCTGACAAAATGGCTGCACTTCACTGCAGGTTTATAAATATTTGACTAAATGTTGCATTATGTGAATAAAAGCTGAATCTTACATCAAAAATGCTTTAATATTGATTAAACATAAAAACAGACAAGCTATTCCAGTTTAAATATTTATTCAAGCACTGCAAGTTTTACAGGTCATCAATATAAGATTTAAAACACGGGATGTGGGATAGAAGTCGACTTCTTCAGCAAATGTCTTACACTCAGGTAGAGGCACAGGTTGTTTTTTTTTAAAGGTAAGAATAACTTAAATGAAGCCAAAGTTTAAGCATTAAAGACCCCTCACCACTATTTGCCTTTTAATTGTTCTGTTTTTGTGTCACGATTTCTCCAAAAACGCATCAAAACACGGCGCTCCATCAGGAATGGTCTCATGACCTGTGGTACGACAGAACGAAGATGGGAGGAAGAGTTCAGTCTGAGTGAGCAGTAAACCTGTTAGGAGACTTCACATCATTCAGAGTTTAAACGGCTCACAGAAAGTCAGACTTTAATGACTGAATCACAGTTTAAGATGATGATTGTTACCAGCCTGAGGATGTCTAAACTTTCCAACAAACTCTTTTTATTTCCAGTCTGACTGGAAATAAAACTGGCCAATATTTGTCACTTTTCAAACACAGCAGTCGCCCATGCTGTACATAATCAGTTACCTTATCATAAAATCCTACAGCCAGCTTTCTGTAGCTCACAGTTTAGTTTCTTTTAATCGAGAAAGCTTTTCTGTATCATTCCAAGTCTCTAAGTGCTTCTAAGGGTTTTTAAAAGTTTATTAAACTAAGCAAATATTGTTTTATTTAAAAAAAAAGTAAGTATTTTCTAAAAGAAGTTGCCCTGATTTTTAAAGAAAATGTCATATAGATTAAGGTTCTTTTTAACGAGTCACATTCCTGCATAAACACTGTCCCAGGACTCCCAGTTTCACTCTGTCTGTCTGTCTCATAAAGAGTGCTGTCAGGGTGTGTGTGCTGCTGTAGATTCTCAGTCCTTCAGGACGTGGTGAATCCAAAAAAAGGTTCTGCAGCTGAAACGTCTTCAGGTCCAGTTGTTTCTGTTTTTAACCTGTTTTGATTCAGGGGTGTGTCGTTAGCTGCACAAGAATTAACCAGAGAGATGGCGTTTTCTTAAAGAATGCAGGGTGCATGAAATCAGCTATATACACAATCAGCTATATACTCCCCACCCAGATGGAGAGACAGGCAGTTCATTTTCAGCTTCCAGCTGAGCAGCAGCCATTCTGTCTTCCAGCTCCTCTCATATTATTTTATGGCACTCCACTCGACGGGGAGCAGAAAGCCTCAGAGCCAAACTGTACCTACTGCTGGATGAATTTCCAGCTCTGATAATATTACATTTCTTTTGTGCAGAGAAGGAAATCAGTATTCTAACCCAAAGCAAAAATATGATTAATTGCTCCCTGCTCGAGCCCAGGCATAAGGGTAATAAGCTCTACAGGAGGAGTTACTCTTTTCAAGCTATTCAGCTCTGCTCGCCGATGTGCAAATACATTTTTTAATGTATGCACTACTTAGAAATATCCACAGAAAATTGAATTTGGATAACTACATGTGTAAGTACCAAACTCATTTCAGATGAGCCTAAATGAGAGCAGAGAGAGAAAGAAAAGGGAAGTCTGCAGCTCTTTGATACACCGAACAAATAGCAGCTGTGAAAGCTCCCATTTTTCTTTGGCTTTTTGTGTGCAGGCTCAAATGCCAAAGCCAAGGAATCTTTTCATTACTTTCTGGCTCAGACACACGCTCAAATAAATGCACCTTTTTCTCATTGTAATGTCTGTTAAATATTTCAGAGATTTCCGAGGAGAGCTGCAGAAGCGAGAGGTTGATCTGCGCAACATTTCTCTCAGAAAACATTCAGCGTGTCAGCTCTCCTGGCTGTCACTGAGGCCGTGGAGCGGCGTGCTCGGTGCTGCCGGTGAGGATCCGCTTCTGTGGGAGTCTCCTCCGGTAAACACAATCACTCATAGAGTGGTAAACAAAACAAGGTTTTAAAAGTAGATTTTATATTTATACATTTATAGTTTCTGGAAGGTAATATTTAAATCCACAACATTAAAAGATATTAAAGTGGAGGAAACCAGTTGGTGGAGCATCGACAGGTTTTATTTAGCTGAGAACTGTTCCAAAACTTCAGTTTTTATTTTATTTGAACATTTTTTTTCTGTGCAGTAGGTGTGGAGATAAAATAAAAATTTCCCACTTAAAAAGAAATCTGCAGAGCTTGGGTTAAACTGCCCCACCTGACAACAACTGTTTGTGAATCTGAAGCAACTCAAACACTTTGGGTGTTCAAACATCTGCAGAGTGATGGATGCACTCTGAGGTCTTCATGTTCTCGTCCAGGTCCACGGCGTCGAAACATTTCGTGTCTTTGATGTGCGCTCTTCGACTTCATGTTGAAGTTGGTGTTTGTGTGGCAGGTGGGGTTTCTGCTCCCAGACAGAGCAGAAAATCTTAACCTCTGCTTCAAACACTTGAAATCTCCTCTCTGTTTGTATTTGACTGAGGTTCTTTCTGCATGTCTGTTCTTCTAGTTTGATAAGAACCTACGTTCTCACAGACGTCTCTGCAGAAGGAAAGGAGTTTAAATCCTGATGAGCTGCTTCCTGCTGTGCTTCAGACAGGCTGGTGTCAAAACCACTGCACTTGTCTGTCATACTCTTCTGTTGGGATCTTCTTAAAAGGCATTTAAACCAGAAACAAAGTGTTTTTGTTTTGTCCCCTCCCCTGGTTATAGCCGTGTTTCTCCTCCCTGTCAGTCATTTGTGTACGAAGCCGAGGAGAAATTCCTCTGAACCTTAAAGCTGGTTAAAACAGGCGAAATACCCAGGCAGTCATAGTTTGTCTACCAAAGGACAACAACAACTATTTCTCTTTTCATTGTAACACCATTTTGTGACAAGCGTTTGCAACACGCTACAAGAGAGATGGAGTCAGTAAAATAATCCCTGGATGTAAACAGAGTCAGAGAAAAGGTGAACTTCTTCTAAAAGCTGTGAGACGAGAGGCGACAGGAGGAGAGGCGTTCTGCGATGGAGAGCGTTAAAGAAGAAGGCGGAGCTAAAATCAGATTCAATGAGCCGCTAACGGGAGAATTTCTGTGACTGAAGGAAACTGATGACTGAATTTAGCTTTAAACAAAGGAGAGGAATATTTCCTGTTTTCTAACACCATTTTTATAAAAACTCTGAGTTCGAGTTCCAATAACCCCAAACAATCATTTAATGATGGACAAATTGTTTCAGAAGCATAAAAATTAAAATTAAAAACAATCTAAAATCACTTTTTTAACCACTATTATAGCTTTAGAAATGTTATAAATAAAAAGCTGATCAAATTTTAAACAATGACTTTTAACATGTTCTCTTAGTCTCCTTATTTATATTTCTGCATTAAATAAAAAAATCTAGATTTGTACTATTATACTTTTAAAAGAGTCAGTATAATTTCTGCACCAGAAGGAATAATTGCATTTTTGTTTGTTTTAGTTTTAATGCCATCAAAGACTCAAACATCCCTCACCTGCTTTAAGGAAGTCATAAAGAGTTCAGGCAGAGAAATTTCATCAGCGCCGTCATACGTCTGCAGCCTCCTCTCCATTATTCATCATCCAACAGCTTCTCCTCTCATTAAACGCTCAGACTGATCTCTGCTGCTCTCATTGTTTCTGCATGCACTAAAGGGAAGACTTCAGATTATTTCCTCAAGAAACGGTCACTGACCCCCATGAAAAGTTTTTATTTCAAACACACCAGTCAGGTCTCTGCATTCATCAGGCTGAAAAGGAAGAGATGGTGCTTCACAGCGAGTGAAAAGCAACTTTCAGCTCCGTCCTTGTAGCTGTTTTCTCTCTGCTTCCTCTGAGTCACCCTGCTCTCAGCACACAGTAATATAAAAAATCTTTAAAAAGAGTGTTACTGAGAGGGAAATGTCAAATATTTTCTATATGGGAGGAATTACTGAGACGGTGGAGTCTATTTCTGACCTCGGAGAAGATGTGAGATGAACGTTAGCGCCCAACCGCTGGTGTCACGACCTGTAATCGTCCAATCTGCCGAGCGGCGAGCAGGGCGAGCGGCGAGCGCTGAGCTGTTTGTTGTTGTTCAGGGTTGGAGGTCGAATGTGTGAATAATCTGGACTCACAACAGCGCCAGGTTGATGGCGCATATCCAGAAACTTTGTGAGTGTGAAACATGAGCAGAAATCCAAACCCATAAATACGAGTCTTGTTTTTATCCTGCTGTCGTTATTACGAGTCTTCTGACTCATTTCAAGCCCTGATTGGACTCCAGCTGCACCAGGATGTCAGACACATTCTTACCTTTCAGCTGGTATTAAAATCAGAGGCTGGGCTGGGCTCAAGCAGAGGAAGCTTTAAAACAGTCAGCGGGTGATCATGTAATTGGACAGGTTTTAATGAAACTGGCTGATTCACACCTAGAACTGATAAATGTTTGGAGTCAACCCACTTCAAGATGACTGCCATTGCAAATCAAACTTGGCTAACATAAAAGGGCCATAACTCCCTCAGCTTTAGAGATATTTGTTGTGGTAGTAGCTGAGAGTCATCCCCACATGCAGAGAGGTGGGTGATATGCATTTACTTCCTGTTTTCCTTTGTTCTATCAGCTCGTCTGGGGTAGTTATCTCCTCCTTTGTTTGGTTTGTTGTTTTTATGTGTTTGTTTCTGTAAAGTTTTGTTTAACTTGGTTGGATTTAGTGTTTTGCCTCACTGCCTTCAGCTCTGTTTGATAAAGTCGGTGTGCAGCTCGATCCCTGGCCTTTGCCTCGAGGTCTTCTCTTGGGTCAAGGAGCTGTGACCTGCATGCAGCAGCTCTGATGTTCTGAGATCTGAGCTCATCTCAACAGAAGGACTCAGCAGGGTTTAATAGGAAATGTTTCTACGCTCAGTGTTTATTCTGATAAACAGCTTTAAAGCCTGAAGATTAATGAGGTTCATTCATAAAATACTGCAGTTTGTCAGGAAATATAAGGATTGGAGTTTGGAAAGCTGAAAAGGTTTGGTTTTCCTGTGTATATTCAGAGATAACAGCACCAGATTCATGAGGCTCAGATTGTGATCGAGTGGTTCTGGAAATAAAGACACACATGGATTGGCCGACACTGAGATTAGATATGAACCTCATGGAGAACCTTTGGGAAGAAATGACAAAAAGTCCACAGCTCAGATTTATTGTTATAACGACCACAAGGGCTTCCTGGGAACAAACTGATCATTAAACATCATTTTTGTGGCAAAGCTAAAGAAAGTTTAACCAGAAGGGAAGAACTTCAACGTGGAATTTTCTAGTTTGGATTTCTTTCATTTATTTTTAGAGGCAGGATCATTTTTATAAATAAAATGTTTGGAAACAGAACCCTTCATCGCCTCAGTCAGATGGCTTTTACGTCCATTGTTGCTGGAAAGTAAATGAGTGTTGTTTCTGATGCTTTCCTGTGGCAGGCGCCATGATTCACCTCTGAACAGGTTTCTAAACTTTACCTGTCAGCCTTAATGCTGCCATAACAGAAAACTGCACCCACCAAAGATCCACATCACAACGAGCTGGATGTTACTTCACGTTGCCATGGCAATCCACCAAAACAACAACATGGAGAAAGCTTCAGATCCTGTTATAACTATTTTAACGGACACATCTCCAGAACCACCACTTTTTTATGACTGATTAGTTATTTGGATCAACCTGATTCAAAATGGCTGCCACAGCTAACTTGACAAATAAGTCAGTGATTTCTAGAGACGAGAAGCAGAATTTTGGTTCGGTAGCAGCTGACGGTGACCTAACTGTTCACTAAGGTCTTTGTTTTAAATTCAAGATGGCCACCACAGCTACATTTGAAATGGCTGTAAGTCAGTCAGCTTGCTAATGATCGCAGTGATCTCCAACCCAGCCGACTGCTGAACGCATGACTTTTTATTAACAACACATTAAAATGTTTGTTTCGTGTTTAACCAGTTTTTCTCAATAACAAAACTTTCAGAAAAAATATTAAAAGCTGTTTTTGTGTCTTTTCATGTCTGGAATGAAAACTAGCTGACAAAGAATCAAAGTTACCTGAGGACCAGAAACCCTTTTATTTCCCTCCCTTCCTGCGGGACGGAGGCATCAGTAAAACCCGTCTTCTGGGTAAATTTGAGTCTTAATGAGGCTGCAGAGTTTGAGCACAGGCACATCCAAACATTTCTCAAACAGCTTCTCTCACACAGAGTCCAAATTTTGGTCTTTGTTGCATCAAACACACCTCACACCGAGGGAAACCACTACTGTTTGGAGTAGAAAGAGACTCGTCGCTGGTTTCATCCTCGCCTGTCGCCGTAGTGACCGAGCGGCTTTGATCCTCCTCTCCACTACATCTCTTTTCCTCTCTCTCTGCTCTGAAACATAATGGATGGTGGTGAGGCAGGCGCAGCGCTTTTGTTGCCATGGCGATGGCAAAAGAACTAATAACCTGGTGGCGAGCAGATAAGGCCGTGAACAGAGCGAGTGGATGGGGACACAATGAAGCACAAAGTGGGGGAGCATTAGTTCTCTGAGTATTCATCAACGCAGAGACGACACACCTGAGAGGATGGATGACTGAGCTGCAGCTCCGGGGCCCGAGTCAGGGGCCGCAGAGGGTCCAACTTCATCACTGCTTTATTCCTCTGCCCTGTGAGGCTCTACAGTCCTCCTGTCTGTCTGAGTGGACGTGATGTGAAGACGGTGGATCTCCCCTGAGCCTCGCTGCTGCGCTGACACCAGGTCGCTGTGAAGCACAGGGTCTCACACAAATGTGACAAATTTGTCTAAAACTCAGCGGGGGGGAGAACCAGATCAGAAAGCACATGGAGCATGTGAAACGTGTCAGTCAGAGGGAAAAATTAGGAAAGCTACTCAGAGTGGAGCCACGGCACTTAGGCCCAATTAGAATGCATATTTTAAGTAGAGTTAAGCCTGGTGAAATATTCATGATGTGCCCCATGTTGCTGCTGCTGCAGGAGGAGAGGGAGTGGAAGAACCGGCCTCCGGGGGGCGCCATGCTCCCGTTGACTGAAGAGGAGGGCGAAGCCGGCGCTGCCTGCTGCAGAGAGAGGACGGAGGGAGGAGAAGACAGGTGTGATGGACAGACAGATGGACGGAGAAGGTTCTGCTGATTTATGATGAAGAGCAGCAGAAACAGCTTCAGCCTGCAGTCAGCCCTCATTACAACCATCAGAGAGCAGAGCTGGGATCCACTCCGTCTAAAGCAGGTTTGGTTCTGTGTGACAACAGACTCGCTTCAGATTCCAAGCACGTCAGGGCGGACTGACAGCACCGACACATGGATTACAGATAGCACAAAGTACCTGTGAGCAGGTTGATGCACATGTGAGGTTAATGACCTGCAGTGTGGATTAAACACATCTGATGGCAGGAAGCTTCTCAGGAATTATTAAAGAAGCCAAAAATCTGATTCAGAAACTTTGTTTCTGTTTTATTCTGTTTGTTTTACAGCACAAGAAAACTCATGGTAGCATAAAAAACAACATGTCCAGATTCAAACCCAGTTACTGTCGCTTCAGTCTCATTCTAATACAACAACATCAGATTCAGAAATGGAACAACAGATTTTAAAAGCTTGGTACATAGGTTTTCTGTCTCAACCTAATTTAATTTCTTAATATACATTTATTTCTCTGTTTCAGGTTAAAAACTACAGAAGGAGCTTAAGGAATGCATATCTCCCTCCACCTTAAACGCCAAAGTGTGAAACAAAAATGTGTGTGTATGTGTTGGGGTTGGCCAAATCTTCACTCAATATCTGTAAAATTGACAAAGTTATAACTAATTTTGTGAGGTGGCCATCTTGAATATCCAGTAATGTTTAAAATAACATCATTGCTCACCTTTTATGGCAGAGAGTTTTATTCAGGTCATTTCTGCTGTTTCCTTTAAAGCGGGTCTATTTAAGAAGCGCCATCTTTAAAAGCATAAACGGCGTATCTCTCACAGTTTAAAGCTGGGAACTTTACAGTTTGCTATGACAGAACAGTCCAGCTGCTTCATTTATTTTTAAGGAATCATCGTTTCCTGGATGACTGACAATCTACACCAACATAATCTGTGTTTAAGATTTCTTTTGTTCACACAAAGCTGCCTCGATCGCAAACTGAT
Source organism: Kryptolebias marmoratus (assembly GCF_001649575.2). NCBI lineage: Eukaryota > Metazoa > Chordata > Actinopteri > Cyprinodontiformes > Rivulidae > Kryptolebias > Kryptolebias marmoratus. The sequence goes on along the minus strand of NC_051438.1, from coordinate 30,984,593 downwards.
TTATCTGAATATAACGCAAAAATGACAAGACTCCCATTCAAATTTAACCACAGGTTCATCAGGCAAATACATGATCCCCCGCCCTTCACTGGAACAAAGAAGAATCCGTCTGAAGAAATGTTTGACGGCCTTAACTTCACCTTCAGCTCCAAGAACAATGCACCCAGTGTTAAGCACGGTGGTGGTAGCATCATGTTCTGTGATGATCTGGGTTTGGATCAGAGTTCTGATGGCAGCATTACAAAAAGTCCAGGAGAGATTTAACAGCAACATCTGCTGCCTCCAACAACCACGTTTCTTTCAGGGACGACTGAGCAGAAAACCATATTCTGCTCACATTCCAGGGACCGAGGGAGAAACGGGGACGGGTTCTGGACCGACCCGCCTGCAGTCCTGACCTGAACTGTTGGACACTTTAAGACGTATTGATAAACTGACTAGATTTGCCTGTCGGTGCAGAGCTTCAGTAAAGACAGCAGAACTTTTCTCATCCTTCAAAGAGCTGCCTTTTATTTACCTACTGTGGATTAAAACAATTTAACATCATAAAAATATGAATTTTTATCTAATTAGACTTAAATTAGAGGAAAACAGATGAAGCATCCTTCAGATCAGACATGAAATAAATGACATTTTTGAAGCAGTTTTTCATCTAAATATTTACAATCTGCCTGTAAATAAAGTGAAAACAGTGCAGGAACATTTAGTACTGAACCTGGAGAATTTATTCATCCAACTCTTAAAAAGGAGAATTAATTAGAATCACCAGAACAAACAGGAGCAGTGCAAACATTAATCTTTGTGTGTGACTTCCTGTCTGCTTCAGTCACTGAGGTGGACTCGGACCCGGCACTCTCTTCAGTATATTATTGCTCGACCTTGTTGCAGATAAAATGATGGGGTGGGGGACCTGGACAGAGCATGCTCTTTACGGAGCGCGCTCTCTGAAGCCTCTTTGTGTTTCTGCTTGAGGGTTTTGATGGCGTGGGGGCTGCCGGGGACGTTGACCTCGCTATGGCAGGCGCTATGGAGCAGACACTCAGCTCAGACAAGGGCAAAGTCATAAAAAAAGTCCTCACGCTTTCTGAGAACTTTTCAAGGTTTCCCCGTTAAAAGTGTTTATTTCATTCTCGCATTAAGACGTCTCAGCAGCGTGTCCTTGCTAGCCTTCTGTGCAGGAAGCAGAATCTCAGGGCTTTCAGAGCAACGATGTCTGACATGCATTTGCTGCGGAAATGAAGCACTTTGCCTTTTTACTTTGGTGTTTCTTTCACACTTTTCTCTTCAGCTCAGTTTCCCCAAAGATGTCCACAGACAGTCAGTCAAAAAGTTTGTTTCAAGTTTTGGAAGACGAACACCTGTGTGACGGTAACTGGGCGGAGCAAAGTGTACGTAAACACACCTGACAAAGACAAAGACTTGACTCTGACTGTGATGGAGGCTGGCTCCGTGGAGAGTGGAAGGTTCTTACAGCTGAAACTTATTCAATTAAAAACTAACATTACTTGAAGGAATGCATGTCGCCCGCCAACGTGGATGCAATGTTGCGTGATCAGTAAGTGTTGTGAGTGACTCTCAGCTACTACCACACTGAATTTTAGCTCAGTATGTGTAAAATTTGTAAAGCTATAGCCATTTTTGTGATTGCCAAGTCTGATTAGCTGTGGAGACCATTTTGAATTGGCTTGACTGCAAAAGTTAATCTGTTGTAGATGTACATTCAAATATTACTTTCTGAGAGTTTAATACAATCAATCCAGTGATTTAATAAATATTTATAGGAGACAAAGGTCCATTTCTGCTGCAGCCTGGATGGAGTCGGTTCATCAGAGCTGTTACACAAGCTGACAGCTGAGCCTGATCTCACTCAGCAGGTGTCACGGCCCCCCGTGTCTTTTACTAATACAGGAGTGTCTTAAATAACCTTTGATTCTGCAGTTCTGCTTCTGAAAACATGCAGAAATAAAAAAAAAAAACAAGAAATGTGCTCACCTGCAGAACTGTGACCTGATCCTCACCAGCCTGCTCAGAGTCTTCATCTTTCATAAACAGCCTCAGACTTGTTGTTTGGATGTTTCCTGGTCCTGGTTTCTGTCATTATCAGATCATCTCCAGCTGAATTTGTACCTCTGTGGCAGTCACTGACACAGCAGCTGCATCATGAAGGAAATCCTGAAATAAACTTCTGAGTTTACAGTGTTTGCTTGTTAAAAGTACAAGGCTCCTGTCAAAGGTCAAAGGTGAGGGCTGTTTCTCAGCTTCTGACCTCGTGTTTGAGATGAGCTAATGAGAAGAAACAGTAGCTAAAAGCTAAAGAGGAAGCTAGTATGCTGAGGTAAAGATTTTACTTTTCTGTTCATTTTAATAAGAAAAAATTGTAAATAAAGTTGAACATTTTCTGTAAAGGTTACAAAAACAAAGTCGTAGCTGTAATGTCCTGATCGAGCTGAATGTTTTGATATATGAATGATTAAAATAGCTAAAAGTATGCTGAAATAATCCAAAACCTACAATGACAGCACGGTGGTTTAGTGGTTAGCACTGTTGCCTCACAGCAAGAAAGTCCTGGGTCCAAGCCCCGGGTTTCTGATCTTCTTGTGTTCTTCTCGCCGGTTTCCTCCCACATGTTGGACATGTTGACGCTGCCTTCAGGTGCAGGCCTCCTTCCAAAAAGAGATCGCTGATCTCAATGGGATTTGGGTAAATAAAGATTAAATAATAAATAAATTCAAATGAATGTACAGAAGAATCTCTGAATAGGAAACTAATCATGTGAATGTTGATAAATTAGAAAGCAGGAGACGGAGTCAGGAGCCAGTTCAGAACAGGAAACCAACGAAGAAGAAGGAGACAGAGTGGAAGATGAGCAGCCGTGTTAGCTGGAAGAGACCATTTCATCATGTTTCAGCAGCAGTTGGTGGAGAGCAAGCAGCAGATGCCTCGCCATCCGCCGGCGATTAATCCTCCCACCGGCCATCCTCCGCCGTTACCACGGCGACAAGCAGCAGAAACACACAGCCGAGGTGAAGGTGGGACGGAGGCTGAGGGGACGCTGGCCCTGCCGGATAGCGTCTCACCGGCTGTCTGTCTCCCACTAGTCTTCTTCTCTGCAGGAAGACCAGCTGGTTTCAGTTGGTGTTCTCCAGGAAACCTCTGAGCTTCATTAAAGAGTTTATTTTAATAGAAAACTGTAAGGTTTGTCATTGAATCTAAAAACCATCTTTTTAATCATGAAGGAGTGCTTATCACTTGCTGCCATGCCAAAGATCTCAGGTGAAAGGTTAGCACAGGTACCACCACACCAAAGCTTCAAGTCAAAATCTGTAAAACTGACCGAGTTAAAGCCAGATTTGTTTGCTGAAGTCAGTTGGCGGTGGAGGCCATCTTGAACTGGGTTGATTCTCAACATTAATCAGTTGTAGAGGAACAGCCACTGATTACTTCCAAGTTTCATGTAAATCCACCGAATGGTTCATGCAAACAGACAGACTCACAGGCACTTACATGATTAAGCCTCTGGGTTTTGTGTTTCTTTCTCATCTGCTGTTAGCATCCTGCGGCTCAGCTGGAAGCTAACGGTGTCCTGGCTGCAGAAGCTGCCATCTCATGCTGTCAGGCAGGTAAAGCATGTCATGCACGGCTGCCGTGTAACAGGACACAGAACAAGCTGGATACCTGATAGCTGCTGAGACAAACACACCGGATGATGATGTGCAGCTGGAACATCTGGAGGCTGCAGAGGTTCTAATCTGCTGTCATGCATACACATGTAGGGATGGATGGATGTTCAGGAGGCTGCGGAGGCAGAGAGAAACAGCTGCTGTTAATTCACTGCTTCGATGCCAGAAAACCTCTGTTCTGCTCACAGCATCCAGAGAGGTCAAAGTGAAGCATGCTGGGACATTTTTATTGGCTTTCAGGCTGTTTGCACACCTGACCTGCAGGTTAAACAAACTCTGCTGTGTTCATACATTCAGTCTGTTTCATTTCAGGATAATTATCACCTGCTGCCAAAAGGCAGAAGTTGGGAGATAATGTTTTTGCCTGTGTGTGTGTCTAGCTATTATATAATTATTATTATATCTCATGAACCAGTAGGCATATTTAATAAAACTAATAAATTCAAAGGCCTAGCATTCCTTGAACAAATCCACTTTTAAACCTTGAAACACCATCATGTTCAGTCTCTTTTCTCTGGTCACATATTAATTTTAGTCCCTTTTCTATGGAAGCAGATTAGGCCCATGGTAAAATACATAAATAAGAATTCAGAATTCTGACTTTAATCTCAGAATCAGAAATCTGAAAACTATCTTCACCTTGGCTCTAAATCTCTTTCATACTTTTAAAATAAATTAAGTAAAAAAGGAAAAATAAAAAAGTTTTAATATCCCACTAAATAAAGTTTTACTGCAAGTGTCCTAATTTCCTGTCACCGTGTTAATCTCCATATCGGTCCCATCAACCCCTCAGATTTTCTGTTCTTCACCTGCTGGATGATAAATTAGTCCCCAGCGTCCAGGAGAAGAGTGCCTCGAGCCAAAACAAGAGGCTTCAGAGCGAAGCCAGTGTTGATGTTTGAACACAAACACGAGGCTGTCCAGAAGAGTTTTTGGCCACAGATAGCTGCTGCATAAACGAACAGTAGCACTCAAACATACACAGATTGAAAAGGTACAATTTGACAGCAGCGTGACGTTCTGAAAGTGATTTCACCTCTGGGCTTCTTCATGCGTGTTTTTAAAGATCCAATTACCTAGAGATTCTATTGGCTGTAAATCCTCAAAGCTCCATCCATTCAGGTCAGGATGAAGCTGCTGAGGATCAATACCAAACTATAGAAGCTCGGCTCGCTGTCATTCAGCTGCAGAATGAACGCTTGACCACCTGAATAATGGCCTCCAGTCTTCAAGCCTGCAGTCAGAACATTCGGTGGACGGTTCATTTTAATTTTCCACTAAAACTTTCCTAAAACTGAGCTGAAACGACCCATGTGTTCAGAGTTCTGCCCTTTCGATGGCTGCAGTCTGCGAAAGTTTCGACACAAACTCAGGCTGTGAGCAGAGGTCTAACAGGGCAGGTGAAGAGTCTGCAGAAAAAAAAGGTGAGACATCTAAACAACAAATCCAGACACACTAACAAGGACCGCAAAACCATAAATACACAGAAACTAATGGAATAAGGGTCAACAGAATGAGACGGTAAACTTTTCTTCAGGGTCACTGCTGGGGTTGGAGTCTTAAAAAACATTAAATATAACATAAAGGTTGCTTGTTTGTGGCACTTTGTCAGTATCCTTGCGAAAAAACAACAAACACAAAACCTCAAAGTAAACAGGATAACAAACAATCAAACTGTTTTTATTTCTTTTGATGAACCTCTTTTTGTAATTTCTCTGAGCATTGTACGGTCTGACCTTCGGGTGAATTGGATGGGATGTCCACTCCTGGGAAGATTAACAGTTGTTTTAAATGTTTTCCACTTGTCAATGATCTTTCTCTTTGCAGATTGATGTCATTTTCAGGTTATTTGGAGTTCCTTTGACCCTTCTCATTTCAATGGGCAGCAACAGTTGAGTCTTTGGGGAAACAGGTGGTTCAGAGGACAGTAAGAATCACCAACATCTGTTCCTTCTATCATGTTACTAAAACCACTGTCATGTTCACCAAATAACCACAAGAACCACAACCCAACCAACAACTTTGTCACATAAAAGATGAAGCAGATCCTCACTCAGAGCTATCTACAACCGGTAAAATAATTATTTATAACTTTTACACAGAAACACATTTCAGCATGGCAGAACCTTTTAGGTCAAATGTTGATTTTAACTGTAGATGTTTTAAAGGTTCTGATGGATCCATAGAACTGAGGATAACTTCCAGAAGTGCTGGTATGTTTTATTTTTCTTGATATGAGGTTTTAAAAAGGCAGGGTCATCTTATATCTGAGGTAAATACTTGTTCTATCAGATGTTTCTTTTGAATAGAGAGAAGAAACAGTGTTGCATTGTGGGTCATTTAACCTTTTGGTGTTTTCAGAGTTTTTTTGTGAGACTGTCAGAGTGAGTGAGGCCTTAAAATATTTGTTGAAATGAATCACGGTGTAAAGAGTACTCTGTCTACGTTCCTGCCCTCACAGAAAGAATGAGATCTTGGATACAGGCGGTTAAAATGAGTTTCCTCTGAAGGAAGCTGGGCTCTGCCTTAGAAACAGGGTGAGAAGTTTGGTTATCTAGGAGGGACTCAGAGTAGAGTCGCAGCTCCTCCACGTCAAGAGGAGCCAGCTGAGGTGGTTAGGGTATCTGGTAAGGATGGCCTCCCTGTGGAGGTGTTCCAGGCTTGTCCAACTGGGACGAGACCCCGGGGACGACCCAGGACATGCTGTAGAGACCGTCTCTAGGCTGACCTGGGAACGCCTTGGAATCCTCCTGGAAGAGCTGGGAGAGGTGGCTGAGGAGAGGGAGGTCTGGGCTTCCCAGCTCCAGCTGCTGCCTCAGAGACCCAACTCTGGAACAAGCAGCAGGTAATGGATGGATGGATCAGTGCATTGAATCAAAACTCACTGAATGGCATCATAACTGGGATTAAAGGCTGAGGTTGCTGCTGCCCATGAAGCTTTAATGATTTGTATCAGTATATCGGCCATGGTCCTTAAATTCACAACACTTTTCACAATGCCTTCTTCTCATTGATTGGTGGTGTTTACTGGCGGTTAGCCATCAACTTCATGGTGCATTACTGCCACCAACAGGTCAGGAGTGTGGATCAGGACAGAAATAAGCTGACAGTGATGTTTACCCCTCAGCTGAGCAGTCAGGTGGTAGAGGAGGAGCACTATGCTCTACACTGTGGTATGGAAACACTTTATAAGTATAAATACACAGTATCAGATTGATACTGGTACTGTTGTATTGGTGCATCCTTCAGGGGTGCTGAGCTCCCAGCTAATCTACAGAAAAGGATTTCCACAGGAGAGAGCCATTTATTTCCCAAAGGGCCACAAAAGCCACTCCAACTATTATTAAGAGGCCAGGCCAGAAGACTGAACTCAGTTTTTCATAATATAAATTTGAAAAGACTTTTATCTGTTGCTGGTAATTAGACATTGCAACTCTGTTATCTTTTTCTAAAGTTTATAACTTCAGTTATCAGAAGTGTGTTCTCCACAAACTAAACGCCGCTCCTTACCTTAGTCTGCAGTAAAACAAACTCAGATGTCTACGACTTGTTAAAAACTCTTCCTTTACTCTTTTAGCATGCACTGATATTACTTGAGCAGGCTCAAGCAGAGCCTGGTCAAATGAAAAAAAAAAACAACTAAATGGCTGCTTTCAAAATAAAAGCTGCTTTCAAAGTAAAGCAGCATATTTCTGTTTTATTTTGGCATGCATAAATTCAGTGTTTTTTGGTTTTATGATAATTTGCCCTGCCACAATTGTATCCTTCTCTGAAAACTATTTTGGTAAATTCCAGTTTTGAGGATTATGTTATCTCACGAAATTGGGATGAAAGTTTCTTTATTTTTCAGGGTCCTGGGTTAAAATGTAGGGCTGCTCAATAAAAATGTTGCCTAGAATCACCACTGGAGTCCTAATTTCTGCTCATAGTTTAGAGCCAGTTTAGAAAAATGAAACCATGAATTTAATTCCATAAACTCAAAGGTGCCAAAGGTTAAACCATGGGACCAATGGTCCTAAAGGTCATTTGATTACAAACAACATGTTGAGTGTGTTGCTTTATTCTCAAACAATGAGTGATTTTATTGCTCACAAAGAATTATTTTTGTCTGAAAACGATCCAGACTTTGGTTTTGGATTGGTTTTGTTCTAACTATAACCCTATTTCTAAAGGTAGATGCAAAAATGCTCAAATTGCTAAGAATGCATGTCTGATGGCTTTGTGTGTGTGTTTTGTTGAGCCATAAGTGCTGGCTGGGTACATTTTGAGCTGAGCAGGCACCATCCTCCTCCTCCTCCTCTTCCTCCTCCTGCAGCACATTCAGCAGCTAACCAGGTTACGTCTGAATCGGATTATCAATTTCTGGCCTAAGTTGAAATCTACAGATTGCGGGCAGAAGCAGGAGTGACGGGCTAAGGAGCGCGCTGTCAGGACAGATTGATGGAGCTGCTCATTCACAGCGACACCGGGCCCATTTATAAAGCAGTAATTGCTGCTGTGATATCGACACTCTTCCTGCTTCGACCTTAACCCCCCTCCTCCTCCTCTTCCTCTCCCTCCATCCATTCAGACTCATCCAGCTCACATAATAGCTTCATCTTTTCAAAGAGATGCATTTTGTGAATCAAACTGTTGACTTTTTTCTCCAAGTTTTCCTGCAGCTGTTTTTATACTTTCATTGATAAAAAAATTTCCTAAACAGTTTTTGACTCTTTGAAGACATTTTTTCCCTTCAGAGTCAAGATAGATAAGTAGATCGCCCTGCATGCCAAAGTTTTAAACTAACAAATAACTGATCTATTAGTGCTCAGAGTACGTTTTGGGGATGACTCTCAGCTACTACTACACCAATATCTGTATAACAGATTCAGCCTCTCTTTTTTCTGATCTATTATTAATTAACCTAATTAACCCAATTAATTGATAATTAACTCCTCCAGCTTTGTCTTTTTCGTCCCACTTACTTTTACAGCCTTTTTACAGATATGTTGCTGCCTTATTTTATGGTACAATTCCTTCATTTCAACATTTGATAAATAACTGTTCCATTGTCCATCCATCCATTTTCTTACCTGCTTTTCGTTTCCGGGTCCTGGGCAGCTGGTGTCCACCTCCAGCAGTCACTGTGTGAGAGGCGGGGGACACAACCTGGGAACCATCACTGCATTCTGTTTTTATTGACATTTCACTCAAGTCCCAACCTTTGTAGAACTGTGGTTGTGTTTGTGCTGCTCTGCTGGAGAAAAAGAGAAGAAGGTGGAGGCACTGTTGCTCTCTATAAATTTTTTCCATCAGCGTAATGAACTGATCCAGAAAAACAACTGTTTTCTCTCCACATTGCTTCTTTATGATTTACAGTGGCGCAAAAAGCCCTGCTGTTGATTCAAACATTTACAATAAAACACGACGAGAAGAAAAGAGAAAAGCTCTTCCTCATTTGACCCCTGAATAATTTTCTCGCCCTCCCTTTGGAAATGGAGCTTTTAGAGCTCATTAAAAGCCTGAATGGTTAGAATGAACATTTTCACAGAGTGTTTGAAGCATCTGAGGAGATGAGAGGGAAGAAACGGGTGGAGGAGGGGTGTGTGTGTGAGAGATTACCTGGCATGGGTTGGCAGCTCTCTGCTGTTCCCCCGAGCGACACACAGACTCACACGTTTAGTATTCTGACTCCATGCCGGCTCAGATCAGATGTGTTATCACACGCTGGAGTGCAGGAGATGGGATGCTAATTTAAACCTGTGGGGGGACGAGGGGGGCAGGCATTACAAAGAGCCAACCTGCATGAATCACAATTCAGTGTAATTTCATATGCAACAATTCAGCTTTCTGGACATGAATGGAAACAGGAATTAATGCTGAAAATATATTCAGTTCACCCAGAAAACTTCACGGTGTTTGATTCAACGTCTGCACTTATTGTTTTATTCAATTAACAGTCAGTTAAGGAGCAAATTAAAAAAAAACATTTTGAAGCTTCCAGCATCACCTAATTAAAAGTCCGAGGGACAGTTTTTATTTCATACCTGTATCTAACATTTCTAACCTCTGCTTTAAAACCTGGTCATTTCCTCGGCTCTCTCTGGTCCGTTGTCTCCTGTTTGTGCCGTCAGACTCCTTCCATATTTTGCCTGTTCCGTTCATTTTGCCATGTTTTGGATTTTTGTTATTGTTGAGTTTTGCTGCCCTGCTAGCCTTTTGCTTTTGTTCTCTTATTTAAAAATACATTTTAAATTTTTTTTCCTTTCAACCAAGATGAGTCTGCACATTGGGTTCATCATGCTCCCCGCCCACCTCGACAAGGACAAACAGATTTTAACTGTCAACAACACAAAACAAATGTTGCAGAAAAACACTACAAAATACATCAAGTATACATTTTAAAAACGTGGTGAATGAGAATAATTTCAACACATGTTTAAAGAATTTAGCCTGATAAGTTTTGAACATCCGGAGGGAAACTTTCCTCCGTCTCTGAACGTGTCCATTATGTCCTTGTCATCTGTCCACAAAATGGATTCAGTCTTTGCTTGTGTATTCTTCATCCTGTTTTTCTTCCTGTGATATCAATGCAATTGTCACAATGAAGAGTTGTATGTTTGTCACACAACACCACTGAGTGTTTTACTCTGTTGTCTCAAATATTGCTCAGATCAATAAACTAAGGCATGTCACGTGTCACACGCCTCACCTTTTTTCAGACCTAACCCACCTACTTTTCTGGCCTGAGTATTTGTAATGCATAAGAAAGTAGACCTGGAGCAAAGGAAGTCAAATAAAAGCTTGATAAATAAATAAAAAGAAATGAAGAATGAAGTAACACTCAGAAGTTTTATCCAAGCCTTGACCAGATGAAAGTATTTCTGCAGCAGAAAATCCATTTAATGAAGCTGTTTTACTTTAACTCACCTTCCATTCATGTAAATTTGGGGCTAAAGAAGATGCTGGAGTAAATATCTGAGAATCTGGCCAACATCTGGATCCCTCTGCTGTAGCTTAATGTCCAATCCAGCGTTTTCTGCCTCCTCTCTTCCTTATCAGCTGCGCCTGTTGAACCAGGCTGCCAGTTTTCATCGTCTTTCATTACTCCTTCCCATTATTCCCTAATTTCCTTCCCCTCGCTCTTCGGGCACCTTTTGCACAAAGCAATCAGCCGGCGGTTAATGGGTGGGACTATCCCACTCAGAGTGTCTGTTTTCTTTCTTTCTTCCATCCAATCCTTCATTTTCTTTGATTCTGTCTCCAGAAATGAATGAAGACAAAAGCAGAAGCCTCTCCTGCCTCCTCGGCCTTTGTCCTCGCTATCGTGGCACAGGAACGATTCAGATGAGTGGAAGGAGTTGTTTTATTGAGCTGGCAGTAATGTTTGTCTTCCTGGAGAGCTGTAACAGTCCATTTCTGCTTGAAGCACTCAGACAGGAAGCAGCACCAAAATCCAGGAATGAGTAAAGCAGACGTTTATTTTTATAAATCTGCAAAACCTCCAAAATAAGATTTACTCTCCACTGGTGTATGTTAAAATGTTTAGGTATATATCAGATATTCATTGTCAAAAGAAGTATGTCCATAAACATCGTGATTTAAAGCAGCTTTGATTTTAAACATTTCTACTGTTTACTTCAGCTGTTTATCCAAACACCAACCTTTTTAAAAGTCCGTCAGCAATAAAATCACCTGGTTTGGAGAAAATAAACCAGACAGTTCATTTTCATGGTAAACAAATTAGAGTGAAATAGACTACAAATACTACAATTATTTCTATGGTTAGCTCATTTTTAAAAACAGTCCCAGTTAAAATGTTTGACATGACACATCTCTGGAAGGAGCTGAGAGAAATCAGTACCAACACCGTACATTTACCTGAAACTTGGGAAACAAGTGTACAGTAAAAGTTTGTGTGTTTTGAAGATATAACAGCCATCCATCCCTTTTCTTCTACTTATCTGCAGTTAGGCTGAGAATCCAACAGCTGCAGGGGAGAAAGCTTGTCCTTAGTTTTTCTTTCTGTGGGGTCCACCGCAGAGAGTGAACTCACACGGTACATTTGGCATCTGTTTTATGCTGAATGTCATTCCTGATGCCACCTGGGCTCGAACCTGCAGCCTCAGGAGACTGCAGCACTGACCACTGAGCTACTGTGGCCTTAACCAAGACAACATCAAAAAGTAGATTTGCTTTTTGTACTGGTTCCTTTAGATTTTTTAGTTTAGACACTGAAAAGATGTACAAACAAACATAACACAATATAAAATGTGATATCATGGGTTTCAGCACCTCCTGATTTGTATTACTCGCATATTTGGAAAAGACCAGGAAGAGCTGGAGGGTAGAGAGTGTTTCACTGTACAATCCATGAAAATCAACAGAAAACAGCCAGTGCAAATCTTAAAAAACTCCCGTTTGTTTGTCTCCTTTAAGTGCTGTTCCAGCAGTTCAGTGGAGTCATTTTCTCAGAAGTGACACCTGCTGCTTCAGATAAAGACAGCTCTGAGTGGAGCACGTCGTTAGCGCCGGGGGGAACGGTTACTAAGCTGAGCAGAGTATTATTTTATTTGTGTGTAAAGCTACACTTTACAACAAGCAAAGACTGGAAGGTGATGCTGATCAGCTCGTCTTCATCTGCATCATGTGATCACAGCTCTTGATTTTCTCACTGAAGTTATTAATAGCACCATTAGGTTTCTGCAGAAACCCGTCTCTTTCCACGTAATGATCCAGTCTGGGTCATTAAGTGAAAACGTTGACCTCACTTCTTCTTCGTCATCACCTGAGGAGGAACCTGATCCATGAAATCACTGCTTGTCATTTGGCTGTGAGGATATCTTCCAGATCACACAGGATGTAATTGCCAGTGGCGTTTGTCATTATCATCCTTCTCTTTCCACCTTCCTCCTCCTCCTCCTCCTTCTCTTGTCTCACACGGTCCCGTTTCTAATCCTCGACGTTATTGTCGGCACATTTTCATTATCTCTGAGAGGCTCCATGCTCACTGTGCTTTGATGAGTTTATGAACAGTGGCACCTCTAATCCGAAGGAAGATGCTCTTGAGAATGCAGTGATCAGTGCACATCACAGCACCGGCAGCCAGGGGACGAGCTGATGTAATTTTACATTTGTAATAATAATCTTGGAAGTCTTTAATGTGATTCAAAGACAGGCTTGTCAAAAAGAATACGACGGAGTTAATATGAGGTGAGGGACAGCGGAGGGGGGGTTCTGCTGCTGCTGTTGGAGAAATGTACTTTGCATAGATTGGAAGTGTGCTGGCAGTAATTGAGGGCTTTGTTGTTGCCTTGTCCACAAATGGATTTCTCATTATAGTGAATGCAGCAGCATGTTCTCTGCAGTAAATGGTTGCCATAGGAGCTGTAACAACACGTAATGCCGTGTGACCCTTGGCTGCTCGCACTTTGGAGAGTTGTCAGAGCATGCACACAATTAGACTACCATTTACATTACAAATATTATTACAAATATGATGAATAAACACTCCTGCGATGCTTGTGCCTTTATTCTTCCCTGATGCGAGGAGAAAAGATTCAAGGGCTGCTGTGTTTTTCCTTCCCCTCTGCAGCTATTAAACTCCATAAATAGCCGAATCAAAACACTTGTCAACAAGCGCAGAAACACAGCCTCTTTTTTCTTTGACTCGCTGCTTTCATCACTTATTTTACTTTCCTACCAAATAAACACTTTTGCCACAAATTGCCCTGCATAAACAAATATATCTGAGAGCAGTAATCAGAAAAGGAGGTAAAAGAGAAGCCATCCTGTGTGGGGTTTTTTCTCCTGATGTTCAGGGCCACTCTAATCTCTCTTCACTCGTTTACTTCATGTGTGTAGAGTCAAACTGCTCGGGTCTCTGCTGCTTTTGGTGCCATCTGTCTTCTTAACATTTCATGAGCAATGCTGCTGGTGTAGATTCTCAGTCATCCAGGATACAGCAAATCCTAAAACTTAAAAAACCAACGTCACTGGACTTCTGTTTTTTACTTGAAAACATTTTTCCTCCCATCCAGGAAACTTTGTCATTTTAAAACTGCAGAGTGTGGCGTTCCAAGCTTTAAACTGCATGAGATGATTTGTTTATGCGATTAAATTCACATGCAGATTAATCTCCCTCCACTCCCTCCTGAGGGTCATTAGGCTCTTTGTTTGTCTGGCTCACAGAGAGATATTTTAGTCACATGCATGAAAGTGTGAATTAATGCTTCATTGTAAGTTTTAGAAAGCTGAAATCTTTTAAAGTTATTTCTTGTTTGACGTAAAAAAGGAGAAGAAGGTAATTTAGGTCATACAAGAGAGACCAACTTCACACTTCTTCCTCTTCAGTTTGGAATCATGAAAGCTTCCCAGATGCACAGTGAAATGTCTTCTACTACAGAGCAGAAGTTCAGTTACTTTGTTTTGAAACTTGCAGGACGTGCTGTTTGTGAAGGCTGAGTCCAAAGAAGCAAAGAGAGGGAAGGTTCACATCTTCAGAATTTGTCCCGTCGTGCTGACGTAGAGCTGTCTTCATTCCTCCTGCTTCCTCTCACCGTTACAGAGCAAACACTCCTCAAACCACTCTGTATCTCCAGTTATTAATTCATCCTACTCGTTTTCTTTGTTGTCGTTTTGTGTCTTTGCTCGGTGCAGCTGTTTGTGCTGACTGTCGTTGGGCCGACTACAGTAATTAAGCACCAATTAGCCCACCTTCAGAGCTGTATTAACGAGGCTCAACAGCCCACGGCCGGGGCAACAGGCTATAATCACCCAGCGGCCCTGCGGCAGGATAATGGTGCCACCGTGAACTGCTACTTACCCGTTCAAGTGAGCGCCACATCATTTGAGCTCCATGACTTTCAGCACTCTGTTCATCTTCTTACCTCCAGTCAGACGGTTGGAGCATCGCTGACTGCTCGGCAAACAGGCTCTTTGATCCTCTTGCTGGTGTGTGGGTGCACTTTTGTTTGTCTGGCGGGCCATAATTAGTGTTTTCAAAGTGTTTGCTGGATGCTATTTGTGATCTTCCACATGAAACTCACAGGAAACGAGCTGCTTTCACACTGGTTCTTATTTTGCCATGAGTGCTGACCGATCCTGTTACATGGGTCCAAACCTGAAGAAACAAAGCCCTCACACAGGAACTTGTGAGCCCAACTATTTTGGGCTAAAATATGTAAACATTAATTGGACAAAATACACAAGGGGATTAGTTACATCATATAATGTAATCTGCAATCAATTAGAATCTAACTTTATTTCTGGAAATCATCTCAAAAACAGAAACTTGATCTTTTGCAACTATCTCAAGCCCAACTTTTGGAAGCCCTGTGCTCCAATATCTGATTCAGAGAGAGGTGAGGTGCATCATTTCCTCACAGTCATGTCTCTCAGTATGCTGTAAGGTGTATGAAAGTTCAACAATTTCCAACTTTTCACAACAAGCTTCCTCCTAAATTTAAAGAATTTTATCTGTGAAATGAAGAACAAGAGTAAGACTAGAAGGTTTGAGTTTCTAAAGTCACATCAGTGCCACCAAATCGAAGAGTGAAGCAGGGACAATTCACTGGATGTTAGATGTTCTGCATGTCCATCCGTCCGTCCGTCCGTCCGTCAGTCCTTCCATCTATCCATCCATCTCCAGCAGTCATTGTGTGAAAGGCAGGGGACACCTGGACAGGTTGTAGGGACACCTGGACAGGTTGTAGGGACACCTGGACAGGTTGTAGGTCCACCACAGGGCCACATAGAGCTGTCTCATCTTCTAACATGTGTTCATAACTTCACAGACAATACAGTTGTTTTCAATACCAAAGCTTAATATGGTATTTCTGTTTTATAGTCTCAGAGTATTTACTAAGCTGCTTTGCATTTAACCTGTTCATTAGTGATGCTGACATTTAAACAGACTCTGCTGCTTGTAAAAACTGACCTCTGAGTGAAACTTGGTGCAGAGCCTGCACAGCTGAAAATGTTGGCATGTGGTCAGAAGCTGTGCACAGCTGCTGCTGGTTGACACTGACGTGAAGCAGAAGGAGTTCGGTGGGTTTCATGCTGAATACTGAGCAGAGGAAGAGGTTACATTTTAGATTTCAGAGGAGAAGCTTTAAATTTTCATAAACACCTGCCGTGATTACTCTCTGGGCAGAACAACACTGATAGAAGCCTGAGGGTGCACGTGTCGTCATGTTCCTACAAGTTATTCATTTCAGGCTACACATGGCAGCAAATGTAGACTCCTGTGACCAAATGGGGACAAAGATCTTTAACTTTTAATGATTTTTATTTTAAATTACAGAGTCATTAAACATATATGCAGAAGCTGTAAAAAACTGCTTCAGCTCCTGACCCAGCAGAACCCAACAGAACCTGGTTCCAGCTCCTGACCCAGCAGAACCCAGCAGAACCTGGTTCCAGCTCTGACCCAGCAGAACCTGGTTCCAGCTCTGACCCAGCAGAACCCAGCAGAACCTAGTTCCAGCTCTGACCCTGCAGAACCTTGTTCCAGCTCCTGACCCAACTGAACCTGGTTCAGCTCCCGACCCAGCAGAACCTGGTTCCAGCTCCTGACCCAACAGAACCTGGTTCAGCTCCTGACCCAACAGAACCTGGTTCAGCTCCTGACCCAACAGAACCTCCTCCAGCAGCAGAACTCTCAGTGGGTTCCTGGTTGTGGCCCACTCTTCTTTCCAGCGTTGCTTCAGCTCAGCTCTCTGAGGTTCTGGTTCTGGTTCTGGACCGTTCTGTTTGTAGGACAGATGGCCTCACATCTGACTCCAGAATCAGCCCAGACCATCAGCCCTCCACCACCGTGCTGACAGCTGGGAGGAGCTGGTTGTTCAGTCTGTCTCTAATTATCTTAATTTGTTTTATGTTTTGTTTTCCAAAATAAACATTTATTATATATGTTCAGAAGACTGGACACAAATGATAGTTAGCAGAAACTCACACTTCTAAAAAGTAAAAAGTGTTTCATTTGAATAATGACTTAATGGTCTTAATTATATTATATCAGAGTAAACTATAAAAAAAACTATAAAATCAGTGTTTCAGTTTGGGTTGGGGGAAATAATAATAATCATTCGATGACAGATGTTCACATTCAGCATAAAAATAATGAATAAAATTATGGAACATTATGTTTTTCTAATACTGTGCAGCTTTAGTTTAAACAGTACTTTACAATGAAAACAAACTGAGACTGCAGAACTGTGCAAACATGTTGAGTTCTTTCTCAGTTCTTTAAATTAGAAAGTTAGACACATTTGTTCATATTTTATATAGAATACATATGAAACGTTCTCTGCCAGTAGGACATTTGTTTTGTAGAATATTAGATTTTTATTTTTAGAAAATAAAATGGTTTTGTCTACAACATCTCCAAATATTCTTATATCGTCTTTGCTTCTTATTTCTGGATTGCAGGTCATTTTAAAAACTGCCTGTCAGATTTTAAACAGTTTCTTTATAAAATTCCTCCACATTTTATTTCCAGGATGATTCATCATCGGAGCCAGAGGCTGGGTGTATTTGTGGATGAGAGCTGCTCCGTCTGCGAGTCACCTCAGGCGCTCTGACAGACGCTGACTTGCTCCCGGTGAAAAATGATGAAAGGTTGAACCTTCGGCAGCTCCGAGACGCTGGCTCCGGTCACAGAGAACACCAGCTCCGTCGCAGAAAAGCACCCAGGCTTTCAGAAGCGCCACCCCCCACTACCAGGCAGTGTCTGCTTGTGGAAGCTTTGACCTCTGACCCTGCAGATTGCATACTCTCTGGGGGTGATTATTTGCCGATGGAGAGGTGCTTTTCTTTTCCTGTGGCTCCTGTCAGCAGGGAGGACGGACGGTGGCTGACGGGCAGGGTCGACCCCGGCTGCTGAAATGATGCAGTCCTGGAGGGATAATTGGTGAGCAGAGGGGTCATGTTTGATGGAAACACTCTTTGCAAATTTATCCGGGGCCCGGGGTGTCAGAGCAGCAGCCGTGTCACAGTCAAACACTGTGTTTAGAGCCTCCTTTCTTGTCCCTTCCTCTCTCCTCTGCTGAGCCCTGATACGGCAAAGCAGAACAAATCTTCACTTTGATTGGAGCAGAAAATTCTCCACCACAGCAGTTAAAGATATGATTCAGACCACATTAAAGAACAACCGAACCGGATTACCACGCACAAGTCAAATACATCACTTACTTGTTTGTAATCCTTTCATCAGCATCAGTTCAGAGTCAACAGCTCCATTCCAACACTTTTAAATTTTTAGAAAAGGAAAACTTTGATTGCTGAAAGTGGTTTTGACCTAATGCTACAGTTCTGACTGCAGCATTTTTACAGTTTGTTGTTACCATGGATACAACAAGGCAGAGAACTGCGCAAAATGGTATTCTGTAAACAAAAATGGTGTGCTTTTAAATGTTACCCAACAAGACAACAACAAAGTTGTAGGATTGAAATGCTGCTGATGTTCATTTTTGAAACATAACTAACTTCCAAAACACAAGACTGACCAAATAATGTTGCATATTTAACGTCTCAAAAATAAACAGTTAAAACGTTACTCTGAGGTCTGGAAGGTGTGGACAGCATCTGATTTACTGATATTTGCAGCAGCTGAACAGTTTACTTAAGAATACATCTTTATTATTCTGACAAAATGATAATTTACATGTTACATTTAAGGGAAATCTGATAATAGATGAGGTAAACTCTTTCATTGTCCATTTCCTGGTTGTAGAGGAACCCCGAAGTCCCTGTCCCCAGAGACACTTCCAGCACCGCCTGGAGGAGAGCAGAGAAGATATAAAATCCCAGCAGAAGGTTCTGGACCTGTCTCGGGTTCTCTTTCTAATGGGACCTAATCAGATCCATGAACCACCTCATCTGACTCCTTTTGATGAGGAGGAGCAGCAGCTCTACACCAAGCTCCTCACCTTCTCTCAGAGCCTGGCCGCCCTGCTTGGATCCAGGATCTCCTCCTTCTACACCTCAGGACCACAGGTGAGGGTCAGATGGAGCTTCTCCTTTCAGCTCAGCTCCTTCTTCACCACGACAGACCGGAGCAACGTCCTGATTACTGCAGGGGACATCCATCCATCTCCTGCTCCATCCTCCATCACTCTGTTTTATACCCAACCAAAACAAACCAGAGAAATGACATTTTCTGTGAAAAACACAGAGTCAGCGCTGAATAACTGCTGAAACTGAGCTAAAAGAAGCAAAATGCTAATGATATGTAGCAAAAGGCTAGCTAACAGTAGCATAAAAACAGAACTAGTAGCTGAAGTAGATTTCAGACAACAATGTTTTTGAGGGAATTGAACAGATCTTTATGTATTTATGTGAGAAAAGTATTTGTGAGTAAAGTTTCATATTTTGAACGTTCTAGCTCTAATCTGCTGAATGAGCTGATAGTTTTCATCTACGAACAACTAAAAGAGCACAGAAGTAGTAGAAACAGTAATATAGTGTGCTGCTGACTCAAAATTCACCCAATCAATAAATAACTAAGAAGCAGGTGGACTGGCAGCTCTTACCGCTGAAGGCAGGAGAGACTTTCTCAACTTACTGCAGCTGAAAGAGTTTTATGGTTCATCAGTGTCTTTTGCTGTCATATTTTTCATGATGTTTAGCATCTTGTGCAACATTTTAAAACAGTTCTGAATCCTCAACAACTAAAATTGAAGCAAACATTTTCCACCATAATCTGATTAAAAGATGTCTTCATGTTTTTGTTCTGCCTGTGTGAGTCTCAGTGAGCACCTTCACAGCTTTCCATGCATTTTGTTAGACTTTAGTACCATAAATCTGCCTCTGTGTGTCTGTGGTTCTCAGAGGAAGCATGTCAGTCTTTATCCGGTGGTTCAACTTCAGAAAGCCAACAGCAAAGTTAAATGTTTGCTTTCAAGCTGACCTCTCATTTTCAGTCACAACAATAACTCAGAAACAGCCAAGACAGCTTTTCAAGCAGGACATGGTTTTTATTTCTGCAGCAAACATCTGGAATGAAACTTTTGAACTTTTTTAGAACTTTTTTTTTTGTAACACTTACTGGAGATATGTTTGTGTGTTTATTTGTCTGACTTTTAGCAAATGATGTCATGAACCAGTGGACAGGTTTTAATGAAACCTTCAGAATTTAATCACCGGATGAACGCCAGCGGATGAACCGGACTCAAAAAGGCTGCTACAGCTAATCAAACTTAGCCAACACAAAGCGGCTTTAACTTATCCTGTCTCACAAATACTGAAGAAGATGTTGGTGTGGTAGTAGCTGAGAGTCATCCACAACACATCCTCTAACACCATCATTTCTCAGCACAGACGATCTTTACCTGAAGGCCATGAAAGGTGGCGGGTGATATGCATTCCTTCAGGGAATTATAAGATTTTCAACACCTCGTGCACACAAGCTGAACTCCACATGTTTAAGACTTTTGAATGTTTAAGTAAACTTGTATCTGTGTTTTCCAGATGTGGGACATTTCTTTGTCAATAAAAGTTCCTGAAGAGTAAAAACGTGCAGAAAACCATTTTTTTATTTCTGAAGTGGAATAAAACTATTATCCTGTCGTCTGACCCTTGACACATACAACTATTACTTCCACTAAAGAGCAAGGAGCTTCTGCTTTTTCTCTTTTTATACACGTATTTTCTTTAATTCGTCCACGTTTGCTCGTATTCATAAGAGCTGAAGTCATGTTTGTGCATATTTTAAGCTGGAGAAATATTCCCGTCCCCGAAGGTCTGCTGATTGGATGACATCTAGTTAAACAGATCTTAAAATATCATTAACACGCTTTATGCAGCCAAATTAAATGTAAATAAGTGTAAAAAATTAAATGAGAAATGCACATAATTTTTTCTTCAAAGTCTTTAAATGTTCAGCTCCTTTTTTGTCTGCTCCTGCAGCCTCTTAAATATCTTATCTCACCAATTCCATTCACACTGTGTGGTTTCCATTGAAGTAGGGAATCCATTCCCATACTGTGGTATTGTGTCATTGTGCAAGATGAATATAAATTGCACCAATTTCCAGTGATAAATGCAGAGACATTGTGCTGTGGATGCAGCATTAGTGAATAATGGGAAGGAAATGTCAGGAACAGATTACAATATGCAGCAGTATACTAATGTGTTTATGTCTCCAGTTTCTGTCGGATGCTGCTTCATGCAGAAAAACAGCGGCTCGCCTCCAAACTCCAATGACAGAAACACTTTTTCCTTCTTTTTTGTTCCTGTAGATGGACATTATTAGACCAAACATCAGATGACTGACAGCTCTTTAGTTGACTCAGACGTCTGTTTGTAACTTTCTGGAAATGTTTGGATTAAGTTTAAAAGAATCAGTTAAAGTTGTTTCCAGCCTCTTTTCCCTCAGACCNCCCACCCACCTACACACACACACACACACACACACATACACACACACACCACCAGCAGACAACATGAACCCAAGAGTTTTCTGTTCTGTCTCATCCATTTCTAATTTTGGAAGCGTTACAGTTCTTCTCTCCTGTCAACACTTTAACACGTGGATCAGGCAGATGTTTGACGTTATTTATCCCCAAAAGTTTGACTGTTGGAAGAACCCCATTTTTTTGTAATAAGGACCTTTTAATCTTGACAAAGCTCTTATTGTGTTCCAACCTGTCATTCTGCAATGCAACCCAAATGTTTGTGTCTGAAATGACAGCCAACCATTTCCATTATGCTGTCACAACTTGAATGCTTAGTTATTTACTTTGCTGCTGTGATTTTTCACCAGTTGACGTGTTTTTGATCAAACAACAATGAAGCTTTGTGGAACAGACCTGTTATACGTGCACACAATGTTCTGTGTGTTCATTAGAGCCTGAACCTGGGAGGATTCCTCAGTCTGATGGAGGTTATAATAAACCTTATTAATGCAGACAGACGTTTCAAATATAGGTTTTCTGGCCAAATGTTTTTTAAATCATAGGAGAACTCAAACCTGTCCTGCAGGAAGTTCTGCACTAAATGTGGCTTAAAGTTGAAGCTCTGTGGCTTGGCTTTAATAATAAAATGAAAGTTGTAAAAAATATTTCGCAGTGAATTAAGAACAGAAACAAATTAGTGTCATACATATTCATAGGTTATATAATTGAAGCTTAATCTTTAAATGAGAGTTTCTAACAAACAGATGAATTATATATTATGATGTGTCTTTATTTAAAAACACCTATTGCACCTAAACTGGACTTTGTTCCTGTACTTCAGACTTAAGGATCATCAGTGGTTTTACAGGTAATCTGTGGTTTCCAGACAAAGAAGAGTTACATCCTGGAAATATCATTTTAAATGCATTATCTGATTTTATCACTTTCAGACCCAACCTTTTTTGTTTTTATAAAGTAAATCTTTTCCCTCCAACTGACTCAGTGGTGATCACTCAAGACTAAAGGGAATTAAAAACCATTAACACAATTTATATCAAACATCCACCATCAGACCAATCAGCTTACAGTTTTCTCTCCATGCGTGCACAGGATGATCGACTGAGGCTGAGGGCTGGAGATCATTAAGGCTTGGATGAAAATCAGAGCTTCATTAGAATAAGATGGACTGACGTTACAGAGAAAAAATAAATTAATTAAAAAAAAGAGGAGAGAGCTGCAGGATGGTGCTGATTTGAATGGAACAAATCAAGTTTGATTGGTTGGAAGGTCAGTGAACTGTTAGTCAGCTGTCCTCTCCCCTTCAGATCACCCAAATGGAACAGACAGGCCTCTGTGTTATTGTTGGGGGGTGAGGGGGTGAAGGGGTGA
>NC_051438.1:30929535-30962037 GCF_001649575.2 Kryptolebias marmoratus | reverse complement strand
CACCCCCCTCCACCCCCTCACCCCCTCAAACACCTCCACCTCCACCCAAACCAGAGCAGAATGAATTCTTCCTCTGCAAGAAAAGATCAGATTTTGTTCCAGCTCAGATTTAACCCTTTTAGAACCAGAATAATAGATATATTTATTAAAATGCCTGGTCTTTCTTGTCCATTAATTGTGTCAGAAAATGCCCCATATGTAAATAATTCACACCCTTTTTCCAGCAGAAGTAGAACTTTTAAAATCTGTCCAGTAAGAGCGGGCAGAAGAAGATCCAGAGTCCACCCTACGTGATTTCCTCCAGCAGCAGCTGAAGATTTCGAGCTGTGTTTATCGTTTTGGAGCGAAACAACCCGAGAGCCGCCGGCCCAGACCCATGGTTGCTAAGTTTGAACACTTCAAAGAAAAAGAAAAAGGTTAAATCTCATGGACAGACGTTGCTTCTTTCTCATCGCTGAAGGGAACCGCTCTGTTGTCACGGTGGACAGGCTCTATGTTTCCACGTTCTGCATGGGGCGAACATGTAAACGCCACAGAGAAGGGCTGCAGGTGGGAGGCTAGTTCTACAAACGTTGCAAGCAGTCAGATATCAGGTTAGGTCCCTTTCTGTCCTGACCCTGATCCTCTGACACTCTGGCTGGACCACAACAATTAAAAAAAAGAAAAACTCTCCTGTGAATCATGATGCTGCTCAACTTGAAAAGGTTTTTTCAGATTTTTTTTCTTTTTTTGGTGTCTCTGAAATGCTCTTCTTCTCTTCCAGTATACCTTTAATGCCATCTGCATGTATCTATGACGACAGTAATTCGTATGCCACACCTCGGCGTGACTCTCAGGCCTCGTCAGGATGCAGCTGGAGAAGTGAAGCTCACGCCATGTTACCCCAATGCTACCGTCATGGGTATCAGGTCTGTGTTTGGTTGTTTCCTCAACCTTTTCTTGAACATGGTTGTAACCTGGGTGTGAGGGCAGTGTGGCCGGTCCTGGGGGGCACCATGCTCCATTACACACCTGGACTGTGAATCACAACAACTTCTCTACAGAAGTTTTCTGTATGCTTAAAACCCTGCGCTACCTGTTACACAAACTGGAGCCCACTGCCTTCTTGAAACACCTGGAAAACTCGCCAAGCGCCTGCAGGGGTTGTCGTAGCTGGGTTGTTATCCAGCGTAAAGGGAGTGATACCAGATAACAGAACCAGCTGAAGAGTCTTATTAACTGTTTATTTGGCTGAGGATTGGGATTCTGGTGAGTGCTGGCTGATAAAAATAAAGAATATAAATGTAAAAACAAAGCTCACAGGGAGGACATCTTGTTGCGTTTTTACTTTCTGCTGTGTGTTTTTGGCATTGAGCAGGACACTGGCATCACCAGCTGCTGCTACTCACATTACTGTAGTGGATAGAAGTATGCACTAATTAGAAGCTTCTTTTGCCAGTTTTCTTGAAATCTGGCTAAAATGTGAGCTGCTCGTTTGAAGCAACTTAAGCCATGCTGGGTCTTCCTGCCCCCTCCTGTCTTGTGGAAGCGGGTCATCTCTTTTGCTCCTGGCGGTGGTAGTGGCAGTGAACGCCACAGTGACAGCTCAACCAGCCAACATGCAGACCACCACCAGGAGGAGGAGGAGGGCTTCCAGCACTCGCAGCAGAGAGTCATTAATTTCTGCAGAGCTCCTGCTGGCAGAGTATCTGCTTACAGACACACAGATAGGATGGTTGGTGCATACAACACACACACACACACACACACAGGCCTGAGGCAGAATATCTAGTGTGTGAGTAGCAGCATGGAAGGTGAAACACACCTTGGATCATTTCAGCTTTCTCTGAAATCAAGCCCCCGGCAGATCCTTGATGCAGCGTTACAAGCGCTCGAACTCAAGTCGTCTTGCAGAAGCCGAGCAGCGCACGGTGTTTCCGCCGGCGCCACGACCATACACAGATCCATAACGTGTCATTGACGAGTTGATGGCCTGCCGGAGGTTAAACCTGCCTTCTCTTTGCGGTGCTGAACACCCACAGTCAGATCAGTGGGGTTTGATTTCTTTTATTGGATGCAGGATGTGAGAAGAGCTAAAGGCCAGACTGTCAGAAAATGTATGGTGAATATTCATGACCTCCTGGCCTTCCCTCCAGCTCAGACACCACCTGAGCAACCTCTCCATCCTTTTTAGTGCTTTAAGACAGTTCTTAAAAACGTGTCTTTAAGGTAACTCACTGAGACTTCGTACTGTGGAGGAAAATGAGTAAAAACTGAACAGACTGATCACATTCCTGCTCTCCAGATGACCAAACTTTTCCTTCAGCGTGGCCCTGAAAATACTCTTTATATTTATAACCTCACTCCCTGTAATTCTTAGAGAAATCCATCTGCATTTTGTTAACTCTGTTGAAGCAGCGCTGCACTGAATGCTGGAGCCTTAGGAAGCTGTACTTTAGTTATACTGTTTAGTTGTACTTCTACACTTCCAACTTTTTAATCTCCTGCCTTTATTCCTCCTTCTGCATTTTTGTCATTTTACTTAATGAGAACTCTTTCAAAAAGCATACTTTTAGTATTTTATTGTCATCTCTTTACGTTTATGTCAGCTTTGTTGAATATGGTGGTTTTACTGGTGCTGAATAAATAGTGATAGAATAAAAAATTGATGAATAAATAGTAAATAAAGTTGATTTTAACTTAAATCTATCCACTCTGAGAATTTGTGGCTGTGAAAGTGCACATGGAAGTCCTATTGTCTCAGTTTGTGCTCATGTTCTGCAGAAATCTTATTTTCTGTTGAGTTGATCACTTGTTAAAGGGTCTTGTTTGCCTTGTCTGTCTGCCCTAACATATCTGCTTATGATCCATGATAACATTATTCACCTCATGTTTTAGATTCCTATGAACAGCACAAATTAGATCTTCTGTTTGGTTTTTGTTACTTGAGGGGCATGCAATGTGCTTTTGAGTAAAACCAAAAATACTTCAGAGTCAGACTTCCTCCTCTTCCTCCTGTATGTCAGGTCGTGGCCTCACTCTTCGTTACCAGTGTCACGATTCATGATCGATTCATGATCTGATCGAATTATGATCTGTTGTTTGGTTGTTTTTCTGCCACAGCATGATCTGTGATCAAAACCAGATTTGCAAGACAAGTTCCACATATGAGTTAAACAATGTTGTATCTGTGAGAAGAATGTTTTTATAGAAAGATTTCAGTGGGGTTTAGATTCTGTTTGGGAAAGTTTCTGGTCTTAGAAAAATTCCTGGGAGAAGAAATTCTCTGAAGGATTCAAACAGGAAAAGGATTTTCTTGAATTCTGTTAGGAAAAGATTCCCGAGGGGTTCAGATTCTGTTCGGGATGAAGGGAGGATAGCTGCTGGAAAGACAAAATCTGTAAAAAACCAAACAAACATGAAAGCAATCAGCTGATGAATTTTAGGAAGAAATATTCCATCTCTTTGATTTTGACACCGTATTCTTTCTCTGATTTACGTTAGCTCGTTTCTTCGTCTCTGATGAGGAATGTTATTTAATGGAACGCTTTACTGGAAATATGAACGGCATTCTGGGAAACAAGTCAGCAAAAGCTGACTCCACACCTGCACGTGCATGCATACCAGCATAAAGCCCTGCAGACCTAATGGGCTCGGAGTGATATTAATATGTGTGTTTTGGGAACTTAATTACTCATGTGTGTGTGTGTGTGTGTGTGTGGAAATGAACAATTTATAACAAGCTCCCGGCAGCTCCACTTTCCTCCGTGAGCTTTCGCTAAATTGGACGATTACTCACTCGGGTGGTAAACATGACACGCAATAATTGGCGCTTGCAGATTTTACTTATTAGTATGATGTATCGATCCGTCTGTCTGTGCAAACACTGGCCGCAGCTCAGATCTATAACCTCTGTTTCCCGCTGGTTATCCCCGGTGAAAGGTCAAAGAAAATGCTGGATATTGCAGAGCAGGATGGACCTTTGTGCAGTTCGGATTCTACTTCGGTGAATTTTCCACCTCAGTGGCAGCGACCTCCTTCCTGTCATGCATTCTGAACTTAATGAGTCATAAAACCCATTCTACTATAAAGACTTCTTTGTCTTTACTGTCCTCCAGTGGATCAGCTTTATGGACGTCGTACATGCCAAACATTTTGACTTCCAGCAGGAACAACGCAGGTGGAACTAATAAGATGATTGATGGCTCAGTTCCAGCAATTACTGCAAAGCAAAGAGATGCACAATTAGGGATTTTAAAGAGACACTGTGTTTGACAAACCAAAATGTCTCCCATTCAAAGTCCACTCAGTCTGTTTGCAAAGGTCTCTCACCTTAATTAGCTTGTTGTGGTCCAGCCTGCTCCCAGTCATCGAAGGGAAAGGCCATGTTCTGTGAATCTGAAAGATTTATGAATGTTTGTCAGATCTATTCCAAACAATCAGATGTCACTGGCTCCTCTGAGAGCTGCCCAACAGAAATATTTAAAGGTTTGATGCATGAAAAGAAGGACAAGGACATAAACTGTCTTATAAACTAAACTAATGTTAATAATCTGTGGTGACAAAAAGCCACTCAAGCAGTTTTAGCTTCAACTTCCAGGAATGACCAGACACATGTAGCAATAAAAGACAAAAAAGAACACCATATCCAACACTGTATTCACTTAAATATGTGAATCCAGAATATTTTATAAAAAAAATGGCAAGAAACAAAACAAAACAACTCATTTCTTAGGTTATCAACACACCTCATTATAGGAGTCCTTAAATTGTGCTGACAATGTTTTCAAATGAAAACAACTTTAGAAAGATTACTGAAAAAGTAAAAATGTCCATTTATTGTGAAAGCTGAGCCCTGAATGGTTTTCCTGAAATGTGAAGCAGAAACTGAGTTGTTAAAGTTAAAACAAGCAGAACAAAAGCTGCAATAATCTGAGCAGCTGAAACAAACGAGCTAAAACGACCAGAACAGTGGCGATTAACTAAAACTGGCAGATCAACAGCAAAAATCTAAAATTAGCTGAACAGGAGCTAAACCCTAAAATTAGAGCAGTGGCCTAAATCAGGAGAAAAAGAGCAAAAATTATCAAAAAATTAGGAGAACAGTTTAAAGCTAAAACTTCAGGTTAAAAGTAGCGTAAGAAAACAAAAATGTCAGTTTTCTAAATTATATTTCACAAAGAACTCTGTTTTTCAAGAAATTGAAGAGATCCAAATGCCTCTCTACAGGGAAATATTTCTAAATAAAGATGAGATGATTCTGTTTAAGGAGTACAGATGAGACATTTTGTGATTTTCAGGTCTCATTTTTTAAGGGCTTTGAGTTGATTTTTGGTTTTAATAATTTGTTGGTTTGAGTCATTTTCCAATTCAGTTTTTGTAATTATAATGTTTTATAAAACATCATTAAAGATGAAACGGGTCACAGGAAGGTGGACTTTACCTGACTGAACTGGGTTTCTCTCAGGTTCTCAGTTGAAGTTTGAAGATTTTACAACTGAATGTTTAACTTATATAATATTATTATTGTTATTTCTCCAATCTTTCCGTTTATTCTAAAGTTTCTCCATCCAAATGTAGGTGTTTTTGTCTCCTTCCACCCAGTGTGTCTCTGCTGGAGGACTGATGGGTTCCTCTCAGAGGTCAGAGGTCACACACCCAAACTCTCATTGACTTCCACTGGATCTGAGCTCTTATTAACTCTTCAGATCTCCTCCATAAACCCTGCAGAACCATCGACCTGAACCTGTGGGACCATCAGAACCTCCTGCTGCTCACGGGTCAAGAAGTTCTGATCCGACTGTTGGTCTGAGGCTTACTGTTTGTCTGCCTGTCTTGGTAAGAAGCTACAGACAGGTGTGAGGTTACCATGGTGACCCTGATGAGAGCAGCTTCATCGTTCCGTCGCCTGCATTTAGTCAGATTAATAAAAAGCAGCTCGTGGATCCTGCCGGGTCTTGGAGAAGAAAGTTAGTGGATTTCGGAGTTTCAGTCAGGAGCTGGGATGGAACTCTTTCTTCAGCATTTCTTTAAAAAGTTTTCCGCTCTGGCTGGTCTGAGGAGCAGGTTGGACCTGATCCCGTTCTGCTGGTCTCGTCCTGACGGAGGAGGCTCTCAGCTCTTTGTTTTGACAGGAAGATGGATTTTCCTTCTGCAGCGTGTTACACCTGATCACCACAAACCATCACATAGGAAGCCCCCTCCCCCTGTTTATCGACCCCCTCCCTCTCTGAGAGATGAATGAAGGCGGAGGACGGAGTCGTGGCGAGAGTTGGGAGAGGTGGCAGCTTCGATTAACTGTTAAATGATGAAGAGGAGGGTGAGGCTGGAGCTGTGGGGGTGGCTCACCTGTCACGGCCCCCTCCGGCGGCTCTGCGGTCGTTCCCAGAAACGGCAGAAGGAGGTCTGGACAGGCTGATTCATGACCCGGCAGGCAGGAGGCTCTCCAAACAATTTAAGGATAAAGTATCATCATTTTTAAAGGCCTTGTCGCTTCGCTCTGCTCGTTTAACGTCTGACACTACATTATTTCACCTTCTGCTTCTGCTCGGCTCCTCTTCTGTTGTTAAAGACTTCCTGTTCCCGGTAACGGATCATTTTGTCACAGCTAACAGCGCCGACTCGGAGCTCCCGCTTCCTGCCATCAATAAGGTTTACACGCTTTGTTAACCACGTGGAAAAATGGACTCTTTTATTTGAACAAATGTATTTGTTAACAAACATTTTGCTTTATGTCTGTAAAGGAGGTTCATCAATCAGACTTTCATATTTGTCAGAGATTTAATAATGAATACATTTGTATTAAAAATGATGTATGAAGCCAGTAAGAAGGTGAATGCCTCAGAGCTGTTCAGTGATTTTCAGCTTTTATTTTCTGCACCATCCAAACTTTTTTTACTGCGGTAATAAAATCACAACAGAAACACAGGGAAGCTTATTCTGTTGAAGATGAAATAAAACTTTAATTTAGTCAGAGATGTTGGTCCAACACTTCAGAATCTTAACAGCAACTGGACTTGTCTTCTGTTAGCTGAAGATGTTACTGTTCTCCTCCGTGGAGCGTTTTCAGCTCAAAGCTTCCAGTTTCCAGCAGAACAAGACAGAAGTCCTGGGATGTTCCAACAACAAGGTTGAACAAGAAAGGTTGAATAACTCTGAGTATTTCAACACTGAGGTAAGAGTGTGCACGTGCACAACACAAAGGAGAGCTTCGAGACCTGGATTCACCATGGCAACAGCAGGAAACACAGAACCGAGCCACTGCAGAAAGATGATGTCACAGCTCAGCTGAGCTCTTCAGTCCCAGAGCTTCCATTCATGTTGCCTTTTAGTGTTTATATTAGCAGTCAAATAATGAAATAAATTACAGTCCTCTGACCATGGTGGAGCAGCGGTTACAGCTGTCCCCTCACAGCAAGAAGGTCACAAGTTCTCCTTCAGGCTTTCTGAGTGCAGCTTACATGATCTCCCCGTGTTTTTCCTCCTACAGACCTGTATGTTAGGTTCACTGGTAATTATCCCAAGGTGTGAGTGAGAGTCTCGTTTGTCTCTATGTGTCCCTGTGATGGACTAGTCCAGTGGTGTCCACTCCTGGTCCTGGAGGACCTCCATCCTGCTTGTTTTAGATGTTTCTCTGCTCTTCAGCAGAAGCCTGTTAATCACCCAGTCAATTAAATCAGAGAAACACCTAAAACATGCAGGATGGAGGTCCTCCAGGACCAGGATTGGACGCCACTGGACTAGAGACATGTCAAGGGTGTCCCCCGCCTCTCACACAGTGAGAGGTGAAGGAAGAAAGACACCAGCTCCCCGTGACCCAGAAAAGAAAAGCAGGTGCAGAAAAGGGGTGGACACTATTCTGAAATGGATTTTCAGGTAAAATGTTTTTTAAAAGTCTGTTTTCTGGAAGATGTTTGTAAAATCAGACTCTGAAAACCATAATAAATAAAGAAGACCAAAATAAATATATTTTTTTCTATTTTGTGGCGAGTGTGGAGATGTTTTATTTAGCAAATGAATCTCTGCAGATGATATCTCAGCATGATGAAGAGACTTTGCTCTGATGAGAGTCCGAGATGTTCTCTTGGATTTGTGCTGAGATAAATGAAAAGGGAGTTCAAACCCAAACATATCTGGGAATGAGAACAAATCCAATCCAGGTGGGAAATCCTCTCCTGAGTCAGACATTATGAAGTAATTCTGCTTCATCTCAGTCTGACGGGTAAAAAATGAGCAGCTGGTGTCAGACAGCAGCTTCAGGAGAGCCGGAGAAACGTCGGGTTTCCTTCAGATTTCTCTCTGCAACAGTTAGTTAGTTTCCCTAAACCCGGGGTTAACTAAATCCTGATCTTTGGTTTTGAAACTTTCAGAATCACTGAGGATCTACACCAACATAGGAGCAACTTTTAAAACTTTAATGGTTCAGTCTCCAGTAATCAGTGCGACTTTTTGCCTCTAATCCAAGAGATTAATTTCTCCAAACTTCACCGTTTGACCAAATCCATGAATATTTAAAAGTAAAGATCTTTTCATTCTTCACTCTGCTTCAGGAAAAAGTCCTCATTAATGCAAGTTTTTATTATTTTTTTATTAACACATCTGTCACCAGCAGCACAGATTTTAATCCTTAACTCAGGAAAGTCCTGTTGCTTGTTAGTGATGTACCACATGTTCCACCGTGCACCGAATGGGCCATCAGCCAAACAGCTGATTAGTTTTTGGTCTTTATCCAGAGTTTTATTTATTTATTTTCTTAAAATAAAATTTAAAATGATGTGAAGATTTCCATCTGGCACACACTCAGCAGATCGCTGTAATTTTATGCAAACATTTCATGAGAAAATAAAACTCAGAGTCTTCAGCTGTCCATCTGTGAGAGAACAGGCCCGTGAGGGGGGGGGGGTGTCCGCCTACAGCATTTCCTATTGTTATCTTAATTTATTTTTGTTCACTTTATCAACTCAGTACCCTTTGGAGAGCCTCACACTGCTCAGGCTCAGCCAATCAGCAGCAGTGATGCAACATACTTTCAGCCAATCACAGCACAGCTCAGAGGAAACAAAGATTCAGAACTTAAGACCAGGAAAAACCTGAAAATATTGTTTTTGCTGCTGTTTGTTGTTGATTAATGAACGGTAAGTAATAATAGAAAACAAGGATATAAAATAAACATTTGTTTTAATGAAGTTTGTACTGAAAACTACAGTTTTCATGTTTTTCACTGAGTTCTGTCTAACTGGGAGGAGAAATGATGTAATAATTTCCTCCTCACTCTAAGGTTCATGGCTGTAGGAAACTTGGTTTATCTACCTGTGATCAGCGATCAGTTCCACCAGAAACCTGCTGAATCTGCATAAAGGAAATAAAAAGTTAATTTATTCTCTCAGTCAGTTTTTCTTTAAGATCTGTTTTGCTTCGCTGTAACTTTCAGGTGATTTTATGGGCAGATAGTTTTTTAGGGTGAGTTAAATGTGCTCATTTAGAAATCTTAAAACTCTTGTAGATTTTATCCTGTCAGGATGGTCTTTGTGTCAGTTTATTTAAACTTTATTTTTTGTCTCAGTGCAACTTGTTTGCTTCACATCAAGCCTGAAACTAAGAGCCCCCATCAGCTGCTGTTTGACCCGAGGGTCGAGGTACTGCTGTTATATTATATTTTATTACAGAGAACCTTCTTTTTTATGAAAACAAACCTTTTTAACATGTGTTCCCCAAATAAAACACCTGGTCAAAACATTTTAACTCTGCTTTATTTCTGTACATTGGTGATATTATGTTTGCATCTTAAGAAATAAAGATTTTCACATAGATGTTATATAAAGTAAATAATATTTTAAAGTGATGTTTTAGAGCAGAAGGAGAGAGCAGCCAACAGTTGGAGTTCTCTCTAAAACTTTGTTTCAAAGAAACAGAAAATATCTGACAAATCTTAACTTAGTGCCAGCGTCATATTTCTGCAGGAAAAACTGTGTAATGTGGAAGAAGTAGTGTTCACATGAACCAGTAGGATATTTTTGAGGTTAGAGTTGCTGTTGCCTTCTTTGGATTATCTGTTAGTTTGTTAATCCAGTCAAAATAAAACTCCATTTCTCCAAAGTGGAGCTAATATATTCTGATTTAACGTCTTCCCTCTGAGCTTTGTTTTAATGTGGAATGACCATAATTTATGGCATTATTTATTAATTGTTCATTGTCTGTAAGAAATGTTTTTTAAAATTTCCTGTTTAAAAAAGGTGGTTCATTCACTTTCAGGAGCCAAACACCTGATTTTATTCTGTTGTGAAATGAAACAACCCTAATCCAGGGAGAAAAGGACCGAAGGCAGGGCTGAATCCGAAGCAGCCTCCGACAGAGAACATCTGATGGTGACAATCTGTCAGAAATGCAACAAGTTGCTTTGGTTCTCATCATTTGTGTTTCTTCAGCCTGAAACGTTTTCTATAACAAGTTTAAATCTACTGCAGTAAAGAAACTGATGAGGATTTGGAGGAACCCCCTGTGAGTCTGTATGACAGCTGTAATTGACTCTTTTGGAGACTACACTCAAGTAAAAACACAAAAAGACTAATTACAGTGATTGTCACAATGAATCATGAGCTGTGTATTTATGGTTTTCATTTAAAGCACCCTTAGCGCTCAGCTCCATGATTAAAAGTCATTATATGATTTGTCTGCCTGCAGTGTGCAGAATAGTTAATCTGTTAAAGGAAACTCGTTCTGCAGCTCGGCTGTTCTTCTGTGGTTTTACCTCGGACAGAGATAACACATTTCAGGGATTATGAGCAAAACAGAACAAAGATGGACGTCTAGTATTCTGAAAATCTCACGATTCATAAAATCCACACCTGGTTTCCCATCGAGCAGCAACAAACACTTTATCCATCAGCTGGAGATCAGAATGGGTCAGAATGGGTCAGATTGATGAACCTGATGTCTGGAAGTTATGGTTTATGAAGCCTTTGTGTAACTGCAGGATGTTGTTCCTGTTTGGTACCTTGTTGCTGTTTATCGTCCCGTTCACACGTGGAAAGACATTTTCTTTCAGACGATCCAGTTACAAGGTCCAAACTTTCACTCTGGATGGAGTTTTCAGATAAACAAACACACTCTCATGCATCTAAAATCTCTTTCAAACATCTCTATGAGCAAAGTCTTAGTACGTTTTAAAGGATTTTAGGTTCAGAATTCTACACTGTTTTATAATGGGTTTTTACTCTTATTCATCTTTTCAAAATTTACATTTTGCACTAATTTCTGCACATTTTTCAAGCAATAACTTTCTGATAAAATGTGGTGCATGTGAGATTCAATGTCTTACTGGAGGAAACGAGAGAAAGGGGCTGCTGAGCTTCTGCCTGGAGGGTGACCTCTCCAACCACTGACCCACAACCTCCTAAACACCAATCACGCACCGTCAGGATGAGAGTCCTGAATGTAGAACATCTGAAAGGAGTTTTTATTCTCAGACACACTGAAACCTTCACCTGCTGGAGGAATCAGCCAGCAGTGATGGAGATGAGGAAGGCTGGTGATTCCTTGAAGGACATGAAAGTGAGAAGTTTGAAGCTGTGTGTGTGTGTGTGTGTAACAAGCTGTCGCCTACTGAGGGTTTGAGCTGCCACATGAAGCGCCACTGCGTGGTCGTGGTCCACCACCTGCCACGAGGCTGGAGGAGGAGATGGCAATCGGAAAACTCTTTCATGTCAGCAACCTGACTTCAAAGTGCAGCTGAAAGGCATGCTGGGAGAGCGAAGGGCCTGCCCGCACACACGACATCCTGCGTCTGATCGCTGGCTCCACACAGATTTACACCCAGAGTTTGAGCAGGAGAAGAGCTGCCTGCAGCGTTGTCACCACCAGGTTTCAAACACGCACCCACCCTGCGGGGGGGCGATCATTAGATCGAATCATGCGGCGTTCAGTCGATTCGTCAGCAGACTCTGACAGCCTGAGTGGGCAGATCCTCGCTCACTCCGTCTCTCAACTTCATCTTTCACGCTGAAATTACAGGAGGCAAACCCAAGTGCTGAAAAACTTGAACGTGGACTCACTCAACCTGAGAGGACGGCCAGAACCCAACAGATGATCGGATCAGGAAACTCTGGGACCAGTCAGGCTTGGACTAGTTTCCTGCTTTTCTGACCCTAAATCTCAACAAAACACTGAATCATTGACATGCTGCAGCTTTTCAGTCTGAACTGGACTCTATCTGCACAAACTGAGAGAGAAAGAAGTAAAACACACACTTCCTGTCTGACGTTCAGAAACAAAGACATGTCTTCTGAACATCACATGCCCCAAAACTTTTTTACCTTTGGATATTAACATTAAAAGTTAGTTTGATTACAAAACAAACTACTAATAATGTTAAATCATATTTATTTATTCTGACTGTCAGCAAAAAATCTCATGAATCACTGAACAAACTCTCCAAATAATCAATGAAAGTACAGCTGAATTATGAAGCTTTAGAAAACACATAAATGGTTGACTTGAGATTACCCATAATGTTCTTCAGGTTAAAACTCTGGCGTGAACGATGGCGGGTGACATGCATTCCTTCAGTTTGTTCTTTTCAAGGTTTGCTGGTGGAAAAGGTAGTTTTCAGTGTCGGTTCCCTGCTGGTGGTCTGAAAACAAGCTGCAGCTCTGTTCCAGCAGGGCTGTCAGGGTCAAAGGTCAGAAAGTGTTGTTTCTGTGAGTAACTTTAGAACTGATGAAGGAACCGGTCAGTTTGAACAGATTTAAAGCTAATGAGGAAACACGAGTTGAAGGGTAATTTTTCTTCTTTGCATGAAAGTGAAATCATCACTTCCATTTAGTTTCTGAAATGAGTCTGTGCGTTCAACTTTTTGTATTGCAAACTTTGAAATGAAACAAGTAGAGGGTACAGAATAAAACTCAGTCTCAGAAATATGATTCCCTATTTTTCTGCCCGGCATTATATTTTACCATTAGTCTAATAATACATAATTGCATTTTAAAGAGGTAATAGATTATAAATTCGCATAATTAGGACTGCCACTTCACTCACGGCATAAATCTTTGCCAGCATAATGTTGGCCCTTAATAAAGCTTATTCACAGCTTGTTGAATTAATTAAAATGAATCGAACCTGTTGAATAAATTGAGGTAATAAATTATGAAATTTTATTGTCACTTCATGTTGACAAAAGCAGCTATTATTAAAGTGTTTGTGAACACAACTCTACATGTTAGAAGAAAAGGTGGGAAAAGAAGTAATCTGGTCGTAATGTAATGGATGCAGCCTGTGTGTGTGTGTGTGTGTGTGTGTGTGTGTTAGGCTTGGGACGTTCAGAGCGCTCGGAGTTGTGACATGTCTCTTGTGTTTCCTTCGTAAGGTCAGAATGTTTGAGCAGCTCAGACCCAAACACTGAAGGAATGCATATCGCCCATCGCTGTGGGGCTGTGGGGGAAAAACGTTTCTTAACTGGTTTCCTGGAAATAAAACAAAATAAGTTTTCATTTATTAGACTCTCTGTGATGCAAAACCATTACAAGCTGTGTTCATGTCAGATTGCTTTTATTGAAGCTGTTTATTTGACACATTTTGTTTTAAAAAGTTTGTTATTGATCTTATAAATCATTCTGTCATCTATGGTTGTTTGTAAATGAGCTGCAGAAATAAAGTCTGACTTGATAAATCCTGAAGTGCTTCATTGATTCGACTCTGAATCACGGCTCTGTTGGACTGAACATCAGCACCGAGCCAAACCTCTTCTGTCTTTCATCACAGCCGAAGTCCTGCAGATATACATCTGAAATCTGTGTTTCCAACATCAGGATATATTGAAAACTCAATATTGTGAATCCAGAGTTCTTCCTGTTTGGAGCCAAAGAGCAGACAGACATTTCCACCTCGCAGGTCGCCCCTGACCTGCATTAATGCACAGGAAGTGAATTTATCAAAAGCAGGAGGAAGGAGAAAACAGGGAGAAGGCCCGACAGGCAGGAATAAGTTGATTTGTGCAGCAGGATTGATTACAGTGTAATGTCTATTTCTCTGCTGAACACATTAATGTCCCAAGCTCCTCAAGTGGTTCAGCTTCCAGACAAGCACTTGTGTATTGATTTATTACGTTGTCTCGGTTTGATTACTGGGGAGGGAGAGGAGCAGAATGAAGGAAGAGAGGAAGAAGATGCTGCTTTGTGAACAAAGCTCACCGCAGATAGATTTCATTTTGTTTACACTCAACCAATAAAACCACAGAGAGGAAAATAACTTTTTGTTTCTTTAAAAAGTGTTTTATCTTCTTGGTATTCGGGGAAAATTCAGCTTTTAACACATTTAGGAAATCCTTCTTCAATTCCCAGAGGTTAATTGGCCTAAATGTCAAATGTGACACGTTTAATTTTAGCACCAAACTTTTACTAAATTTAACCAGCATTAAAAATGTACAGGAAGTTGGCTCTTTTTTTAAGTTTACACGTGTTATATTCTAACATACTTGGTAAAAAGATTTTAACTTATCAGGCTGAAAATCACTCGGTGTCTACGATTAAAAGTTATAAAAAGCTCAGCTTTGTGTTGACTAATGTGGGCAGGGCTTGACCTCAGAGAGGGATGTTTTGTTACAGAACAGGAAGATTTTCTCATGCATTTTCTGTGAAACTCGTGTAAATGCAGGGCGCTGGATGACTGCTGACATTTACTGAAGAAGCTGAAACTGTTCAGGCTAACAGAAGCAAAAGGCTAGCTGCTAAACGAAGCAGAACACAGAGTAAAAGTTTAGTTTTAGGCAAACATACAGATCCAGAGCCAGAGACCATGTGAACATTTCTTCTTCTTAAATTCTCCATCAGATATGGAAGAGTTGTCTCTGAAGCTTCAAAGATAATAGAATAACGAGGCCTAACAATAAAAAGGATACACAGGTAGATGTATTCAAGGAGGGATTAAAACGGATCCTTTGAAGCGATCTCAGCGGAGTTTCTGTCAAACATGCCTGCAGGCAAACGACTTCATTCAAACCACATCAAACTGCTTAAATGAAGACAAACTCCTTTAGTTCTAATTTAGTTTCTGTATTTTAGTATTAATCCTTATTACAGGAAGGAAATAATTTGAGTGAAGTTTTGTGTTTGTCTGTGGGGACTTTCTGCAAAGGAGTTAGATCAGGTGAAGCAGTCTGGGGGGAGGAGGAGCAATCAGCAGCAAATTCATCGCAGATGCTAATAAGATTTAGCATGGGAGAGGATTAGCTGCCCGTAGCTTTGCTCACAGATGCAGCGTCATGGATGAGCTGCTTTGATGGACACGAGAAGCGTGAACTGTGGACTCTGTGCACGTATGTTCACGAATAACACACTGTCTGAGCAGGCCGTCACCGTTTCCTCATTAATCTTCCTTCAGCCAGCTGCCCCTGGCCTGTCCAAGGCTGAGATGCTGTTCCACTGCTTTATATACAAACAGGCTGAGGAGGCATGGTGGTGCTGACACAAATCACAATCCACTCAATGAAAGTTTGATTCAAGGTGGGATTTAGCTCCATTTGACAAAAAGAATAGTACAGCTAAATATAACAGCTCAAAGTTAGTACAGAGGCAATCCATTTATTGCCTGGCCCCTCAAGTCAAAAGGGTGATCATGTTTTTGTGTCTGTTGTCTTCTTCTCCCCCGGATCTGAACACAACTTGGTACATTATTTATTAGATGTAAATATAAAACTCATTAACTTTAGGAGTCAACATGATTCAAGATGGCCACAAAAGCTAAATGGTCTTAGCCATTACTAAAACTGCTCCAACTCAGTCCATTTTACAGATACTGAGCTAAAGTTTGTGGTAGTAGCTGAGAGTCGTTCCTACCATGTAATTTAAAAGGTTTAATGTCTACACCTTTCATTTGTTTTATTTGGGTTTTGTATTTAAAAAATGATCCTTGGCACTCAGTCGGTCACCAGACCAGAGGATTATTAATCCTCACAGCGTAGGGTTTATTCTTTTGGCTTTTTTACACCTCTGCTTATCAAAGAACTTATTTTGTTTATTTTACTTAAAGGTTTATAGATTGGGGTAAAAACACTAAATTCTGTCTTTCCATCTAATTTTAGAAACCACAAAGCTTACTCTTGCAAAGAAACATCAGTTTGTTGGTGTTTTGGGGAGATGTGATTAAGTATGTAAAATGCAGAGTGTCTTTCAGAGCCTCACATGTGAAGAACGTGCTGCCTTCAGGGTCTCCCGGGGTCCCGGCTGTAATCCGGTTTCTCTCATCCTTCTGAGAGGGATTCCTGCCTCTGAGGCAGAGATTAACACCTTTACTCTCAGACATGGAGCTCAGCTGATGAATTTGTTTGTTATAATGTCATCTTAAGTGAGGATTTGAACCCTAAAAATCCTGGTGTTTTCGTTTGTTTGTTGCTGCTCCTTTATTTCAATTCGTCAGACTGCAGTCTTTAAATGCAACATACTGGAAAAACGTGATAATCTCCTTTTAGCTCACTTTTTCAGGGATAATCTCCTTCAGTTCAGCTGTAATCAGACAGCTATCTTTCCTCTGCTGACCCACAGGTCTTTGTTTCCTTCTTTTAAACTCTTTAAAGTGAGGTTGAAGAACAGCGACGAAGACAAGCATCATATCAAAAGAGGCGAGCTTGAGGCGCATCAGTCCCTAAATCCCTCTGGAAGAGAAAAAGAAAAAATGTTCCTTTTTTTAGCAGGAACCATAATCTGCAGTGAGGTGTGGGGAAGAAAGACATAAAAAAGCAACCTGTAAGGAATCGGAGCTGGCTGTAAGAGCCAATGACTCTTTAATTGTTACCTCTGGGATTCGGTGTTAGCCGTGGATTTCTGCCCAGCCTCCGCCTTCATTATGATGCATTTTTCTCCTAAAAAACAATTCCTGGCACTTGTTGATGCGGGCACCAAGCCTCCATCTCCTCCTCCTTTCTTTTCTCCTCACCCACCATCTCTCTCTCTCTCCACTTATCCCCCCCGTTCACAGCGGACCTCTCTCGCCCAGTTTGGCACAGATGGTTGAATCCAGCAGATGTTTTATCAGTGTGTGCGTCTTTGTTGCCTTCCCCTCTTTTCCTTCCTTTCCTCACATTCGCCGGTCTCTCCTGCTGCAGAATGGATTTAGGCTGGGGAGTTAATGAGGCGATTTGCATCTGTCCAAAGCTGTTTGCTGTTGATTGTTTTCAGGGGAGAACAACAGCAAACAGAAAGAAGCTACCTTCCTCTGCCTGAGATGTAAAAACCGCTGCAAGCTGATCTGAAACGCCTGCAGGTTTAGTCTTTCAAAACTTACTCTTCAATGACACGGTAAATATAGGTTATTTTTAAAGAAAAAAATTAAATGGGATTTAATATCCTTTACCCCACAATCAGGGTTAAATGAAAAGCTTTTAACTGTATGCCACAGTGAATTTTATTGGCGGATGAAAGTGCTGATAAATGGTTTTGATTGGCTGATGATCCAAAGAGCAGCTGGACTGGTTCAACATTCACGAAGAAGTCTCTGAAAAGTCTCACAGCGGTTCTCAGTTTCCTCGTGTGAATCAAAGAGGCTCACAGTCGAGAGGCTTTGTGCAATCATTCGTTTTCCACAAAACAGTCAGAGAGAGTCATCAGGGGCATCTCAAACACTCCTCAACCCTTCTCCAACCGAATATTCCCCCACAGGAACCACACCTGGTGGCATTCTCTCAAGTAATCACAACATTGTTTTAATCATATCCAAAGCTTTGGAGGCCTTTCTCACAGATCATTCTGAGGCAGCACAACGGCCAGCGGTATCCTGGTATTAAGGATCTCAGTCAGGTCTTGGACCATAAGACCGGTGGTATCCTGGTATTAATGATCTCAGTCAGGTCTTGGACCATAAGACCGGTGGTATCCTGGTATTAAGGATCTCAGTCAGGTCTTGGACCTGTGGAGACGTGGAGCGAGGTCAGGACCCTGACAGGAACGATGCTACAGAGCAGGAAGTGTGCAGATCACATTCAGGGACGTCGACATGCATCTGACACGCAGCAAGGAAAACATTTAACAGATTCTGCACATTTGATTGTAGTTTTTGTTAGTGATACAATCAATGTTTATTTATGTTTTACTTTTTCAGATGGTAATTTCATCATATGCTTGTTGATGTTTTCTTTTTACTCAAAAATGAGTTGGATGAGCTGAGGTCAGAGAGGCCTACAGGCTACAAAATCAACAGAAGATCTAAAATGCTACTGTTTATAGGAAAACAAGTTGATAAAAAGAAATATGACAGCAAGTTTTGTCAGCAGTCTAACTTATTCAGATGTAAATTCCTGGAATAATAACTATCTCTTGACGTCAAGCACCAAAACTCTTTGTGTACAAAAGTGAAGCTATTGACCTTGCAGGTCCATTAGCTTTGAAAGAAACAGAACATTGTGGTAAAAAGTGTTCAAAGGCTTCCATTTCTGAGGTTGTTTGTCCTCTGAGAAAAGCTCCAAATGAATCGGCTGCTTGGAGACGCTGGAAAGGTCATCCATGTCTTTGCAAACTCAATGTTTACAAAACGAACATTTAATTTGCAGGAATCTCATTTTATCTTTAAGCTCACCTCACTAATGAATGCAGATCTTTATCCTGAGTTCTGAGCTCAAACAGACAGCCAAACTGGTTTGTGTTGCCACATTTTAAGTCCTTTTGCTGGACACTGGAGGCAGTTTTCTCATTTTTTATGATTTTTGCATCCATGGCAGTATAATTAATCTGTCTGACAGGTGTCTGCTGCGCAGGTACAAACAGCCAAATAACAGAGTCTGTTCAGGATGCGAGGAACGCCTGCTGTGCTGCGGAGGGGAAAAAAAAATCAGCAGGTGTTTACTAAACCTGGAATCAGCAGTTTACAGCAGTTCATTCAGCACAAAGACTGAGCAAAGGGGCTTTATTATTCTTATCCTGCTTCTGGTTTCATTTCTTTAGCACAGCTGAGGCCTGGTTCTGATTCTGAATGAACCCAGGTAAATCCTACTGGAACATGGCACATTCATGGACTTCCTGTGTTAAAATGTTGAATCTAAAGACTGGCCTTTATGCTTTAACATTCTCCTAATTTATGATGAAACTCAGAAACTCTAAAAGTTATTTTACTGAAGTGAACTTTTTTTTTATCAGTTCTTAACTGTTTTTTTTCTTTATGTCCTGAACTCCAGTCTGATCTTGTGAAAATTGACTCATGCCGATGGTCAAACTTTTAAACTCATTTATATTCTGAGTCTTCTTCCTCTGTTACTCCTGAAAACAGGATTTCTAACCTCAGAGACCATAAAGGTCTAGTTTTTGATAACCCACAATGTTTTCTGACCCTAACCAAGTAGTTTATGATCTAACCCTAAACAAGAAAAGGTTAGTTAGTGGTTTAGATGGAAGATGAACTTTGACCTTTTGGCAGTCTTTTCTGTAACTTTTAGATCAAACAGCTCCGAGTCAATTCATACTTCCACCAAGTCATTACTCATACCTGGTCAGAAAGGTCTGCAGGTCTCTTCGTACCCTCCTCTGTTTGTTTGTTTTGTGCCCAACAAGGATGATTTAATCTGCTGATCTGTTCCTTGAAGGGCAATCATGTAACTGCCTGTGTCTGCAGGGAGTGCATGTATATGAGCCAAATATCATGAACCAATGGATGAACATCTACAACTGATCAAAGTCTACCCTTTTCAATATGGCCACCACAGCTAACTGACCTTAGCAAACAGAAAAATGTCAATGAAAAGAAAACTTGATCAAATTGGATCATGCATTAACCTGAGTGATTAAAAACCACTGGAGAACCACTGGAGAACCACTGCAGGACGTTCTGATGAACACATGAGCAGGAGAACCAAACAGGAAAAGAACAAAAAGAATCAGCTTCACGTTTTTTTTCTATCGTTGATCCTTTTCTTGTATTTCAGGCTGCAACAAGTTCCAGTAGATTTTGTTAATTCTTCTCCCAACACTGAAGACGCTCTGACTTCCAGGATATGAAGTGATGAAAAGTTTAAGTTGTTTTTGTGAACATTTTGT
This sequence comes from Kryptolebias marmoratus, assembly GCF_001649575.2. Classification (NCBI taxonomy): domain Eukaryota; kingdom Metazoa; phylum Chordata; class Actinopteri; order Cyprinodontiformes; family Rivulidae; genus Kryptolebias; species Kryptolebias marmoratus. The sequence continues at coordinate 30,942,049 of NC_051438.1, read as the reverse complement.
CTGCAAACACTTCTCAAAGGAAAAAGTCAACCATATTTAGATGTATCTTTGTGTAAAAAATATAAATATTTTTATCTTCCCTGCTGTAGATGGTGAATGCCAGTTTAAGGAACATGTTCAGCCTCCATCACTAATAATAGAACGACTGATTTAACTGCCTTTTCCAGGCCCATAGTTTTTAAACTGCTGTCTTTATAATGTAGTTGTTCTGTTTTAACCCTGTGTTTGATGCTTTTCTCCTTTTGACACCAACCTGAATGTCATTGTGTGACTTACAGTGACAGTAAACTCCACACAGGAAGCTGGGATTTGAACCTGCAACCTTCCTTCATGATGTGAGGCGATGACACTAACCAGCTGCACCATCATGCTGCTCCAGTCTACTTTAACATAAAAACACTTTATTCTTTTAGCTTTCCTTTTCAAAGTATTTTTTTTATTTGTGGTTTTTGAAAACTAGCTGTATAATACAACCTGATGGAAAGAAAACTAATCTAAATTTAGTTTAGTTTCCACCCAGATGGAAGGATCTTGTTGTTTGACTCTGTTTTCCTGCAGAAGATGCTCGGTCTGTAAGAGCACATATACTAAGGCTGCTGATTAGTGGATAATTCCCGCTGACACGGTGGAGGGGTTATTTGCAGCGGCCGCTCAAGCCTGCAATGACCGTTTCTCACACAATGAGGAAGTGACATTTTAATGTGGTAGATAGATCAAAACGGCTAATGTTTTATTAGCAGGCTGCCAGCGGCTGCAGGTGAAAGCTGCTTTTATTGGAGCCCGTCCTCCTGCGCCGGCACTCTGTGCAGAAATAAATGAAGGTATTAACATTAAGCACCTCTCCCATCGAGGAGCCAGGTCCCTTTGTGCCCAGTCTTATGTCCTCCAGTCAGAATTTACCCACACAGCCACCGTTCAGTGAATCACATCCCTGCTTAGTATCAGTTACAGCTGCTGTAAGTTCACATTTCCGAGGGAAGCTGATATTAGCCACTTGTAAAAGACGTGAACAGAGAGGCTGAAGGACGACTGAACACTGCAGGAGGGCCTCAGCCTGAACTCAGAGATGCTGCTGAAGTAATTCTTAATGTGCACACCTTCAGAGACCGGAGCTCAGGCGGGTTTTCTCTGCTAAGAATCTGTTGGTCCGGCTTTTTAAACCCAGCCTGAGGCTCAACAGGACAATAAGGCAAACTGCATGTCCGCTGAAGTGAAGAAAGTAGACTTAAAGGTCAGTGTTGTAATTTAAAGCATGTGTTGAAAATAAACCCAAATAAATCTCAATTTTGTCACGTGTCACGTTCCTCTGGGCTTTTATTGTCCTTTTGTGTGCAGACTTGGTGTATCAGCAAACATCGGGATAAAACTTCCATTCAGAAGATAAAACTGAAGATCCCACCAACAAACAAGGCTGTAAATACCAGCAAAGGCAAAAGAATGAAAACACCTTCGCTGTTTGTCAAACAAAAGCCTTTAATTTTATGTTGTCCTTACCTTAACCAGAACAACTTCGTGTTTCAGCAGGCAATCCTTCCTGAGGGATTCATTCAATCCTTACACTCACGCACCACTGAGACAGGGTCAGAGGTCAACCAGGGCTCAGACTTGCTCCCAGAATGAAGACGTGTTAGGAAAAGCAGTAAATATCAGGTATAATGTAAAGATCTCCTCTGCCAGCTGTCATCAAAAGAAACGAGCGCTAAAGTTTACTGCTTTTATAAAAACATCATTGATGTTAAAAGCAGCCAAGCTAATGATTGTACCTCTGATTGACCTCTGACCTCATTGGTGCATGTGCAACTCACATGTCAATCAAAGTCAGGTCCTTTAAAGGAGCTGATCACCAATATGAGAGCTCCACTTGTCATAAATCCAAGAACAACAAGATGCTGCCCCTGTGACAGACTAAACCCCAACAAATGGTTACACAACATGGTGGAAAATGATCCTCCTTCAATGAAAGAGTCCAGTCGAAGATCTCATTCATGGCTGGAGGTTTTGTGGCTTGTAAAAGTAAAAATGAAGCCCCCCTCTTTGGTTCGGTTTTTGAAGCCTGTCTCTCATTTTAATGAAGAGAGGAGCATGATTTTTTCCAGAGGCTTGTAATGAAATAGATCTAAAGAGTCTGAGCCCAGAATAACTGACGGATCTGAACAGATTCATGGTTCTGCTGATCTGTCCTGGAGACATCTTTCAGTCCCACTTACAGAGAAAACTTTTGGACATTCCAGTCTTTGGATTCCAGACACGATTTTACAGATTTTAAAATGACTGAATCTAAAAGAAAATCTTAAAGGATTTTGTTTGTAGTGCAGTAATTACTATTATAGGAGCCCTTTGGTCATGTTTGTTGTTGATTTGGTTGCCAAGGAAGATGAAGATGAAGAAGTTAATCTTTATGAAGTTTGACATCTTTTAAACTTAAATGTTGGTTCTGAGTGTTGTTGATTATCTGTCTGTCTTGTTACTTCATGCTGTTATTTCTCTGAACAATCTTTTTATTGTAATAATGTCTGCCCAATGGTTTGTGTTTTATGTAAAATATCATTTTATTTGGAATGTGTTCTAACCTGAAAGGCAGGAACAGAATTATAACAAATCATAGATAACATCAGTAGGTTTTGTGTTTTTTGTTTATTTTTTTCCAACAAAAGTTTGATCCAAACTTTTTGTGACCTGAGGTCGTAGCATGAAGTGATGTGTGTCAAACTGCTCTTAAATCTGCCGTTGAGAAGTGCTTAATTTAACTTTAATTTTCAGCATATGCACTGCTACTCTTGAATTAAAAGTGCTGAATGAGTGTGAGCATACAGATGTCAGGAACAGCTGACTCGTGTTGCTGACGGCGGTCTTCTTGTGCCGTAAATCTCAACTCTGGCGCTGCAGATGCCTTTTGTTGTCCCGCCTTAACTCGGCCCACCAGGAGCCCGACACTTAACAATCTGCAGCTCATAAGCGCTTGTCTCCCAGCTTCTTCGCTCTGTTCTACCCTGCTCCAGTCCTCGCCCTGGAGGGACAGGATAACGACTCGTAAAAAGAATCCTTTTTTTTTTCCAGCTTTCGTCTCCAGAACTGAACTCCGGCTCCCGATAACCTGTCAGTTTGATTTTATTTTGCTTGGTTGCTTGTTTCTTTTCAAACTTTTCCATGTAAAGGCATCAAGGAAGTTTTTCAAGTTAGATGGCAGGAAGAAGGAAGAGTCCAGAGTTGCAGCTGAATTGCTGAGTAAGTCAGAAACTTTGATTACAACCTGCTGCATTGTGCAGCACGATGGAAGTGATCTGTTTGGTGTCTCAATGCTTTCCACATTTCATCTGCCAGGCTTTTGTAAGAGCCGAGATGTGCTGAGGTTTGAGTTGCTCTGACGCGCCTCTGCAGAGAGAAAATGGAAAAGAATCCCTGAAAGAAAAGTGTCCTTCCTCTGAAGCTGATGACATGTTCGGCTCGCCTGTCTGGGAGAGTGGCAGCTGTGGATTTAAAGCCGTCAGATTGTTCTTTGACAGCGAGTCAAAACTTTGGGTGAAACCCTGGTTTGATCACCTCACCTCACCACTTACAGGTGTCATTGACTTTTTGTCTGCAGTCAGATGAAATAAAAAGATGCACTGAAAACACAGAAGCAACAGCGTGGAAGCTTGAAACGTCTGAACTGATGTGAAGGAGAGGACTCATCCTCGCTGATCAGCAGACTCCTCCTCAGGACGGTCTACCTTCAGACTCACCTGCCCGTCAGCATTCCACCATTTTCTGCTCAGTCCTCCCTGTCAGCCTTAAACTCCTGGATTTCTCTCCTGCTCTCCAAAAACAGCGTGAACAAATACAGCTGAAATACAATATTATTTGAAAAATCCTCAAGCTGTCCATTAACCCTTGTCCTTTCCCTCTGTGTTGTAAAAGGAACCTCTTACCTACCATCTCCAGTTTAGTCCTTGTGGTTAAAATCATGACACTATAAATACATCCTAGTTTGAGTTTCTTGTTCCAAACTGTTGCAAAGAAAATTACTTTTATAACCTTGAAAACACATTTTACTCGTAATATGCACCATTGCACCAAATATTTAAACTGAAAATATCAGGTTGTAGTTTCTTCATTTGAAGACCTGGTAAAGGAAAAATGATCATTTTAATTTATGGTTCTGTATTATTTTGGTTAGAATCTTTATTAGTAGTTTAACCATGAAATCTTATAGAATAAATGTAAAGTTTTTGTGCTGGAGATTTTTTGTGTTCATCAAACAGTATTTTGGCCGTGAAGTTTAAGTAAAATCATAAAAAAGTCTGTTTGCTGAGGTTTTATTGCAGAGCCGCCTCAGTTCTGACATTAATTCACTTCTACACAGAAATCTGTTTAATAGGCTTTTCTGGAAGCTCCTCAGAAAACTGAGCGCAGTCACGTCCTCAGCAACATTAATCCATAAACTTGTACAGTATGTAATTTAACGCTTCAGAGTCATTTCATGTCTCCGTGACTTTAATGGCTCTAAAAGATAAACAGAAGTGAGCTCTGCTTTTCTCTGAGCTCATGAAGGCCGTTTGTGGATCCAAAATTTAAATCCGAGGCTTTACTCGAGACGTAAAGGGAGATAAGAGCTGAGAGATGATTAGGGATTTTCCTTTTTGGTAATTAAACAATCTCATTACGCTTAGGATCAGATTAAGCTGAGGACTTTTCACACCACTTCTGGGAATCTTCTTCATCATACAGCTGACAAACTCTAATTTGAAGTGAGCAGCGACACAAACAGCAATCATTCAGCGCTCACACCAACAGAAAACATGTCTGAGCAGACAAACTTCTCTGTTTTATGACAGGAAAGCTTTTTTTAGTTCACACCCTTTTATTATTTGCTAAATGTCACCTAAAGTACCGAATACAGAAGATATTGTTGTCTCTGCTGTTCCACTGAAACACGGGGGGTCTTTAACCTCAAGGACGAAACAGGATGATCATAAACAAATTTCTACACCAGTAAACAATAAAACTAATCATAGTGCTTCATATATATATAATCATTGACAATAGTATGAAAGTATTAATTTATGAAAACACAATAAGTTGTAAAGGTATTCACCCCCTTGGTATTTTTTCTATTTTGTTTCATTACAATCTAGAATTTAATTGGATTTTTAATTTCATTATAAGTAATAATTCTACAGAAATACTCTTGATTAATGAAACTGAATCAGAGAAACCATTTTTTTAACAATTACAAAAACTAACAAATATAAGACCTCATTCTTTTTTGCTTTGAAGGCCCAACCATCACCTTCAGCCACATAATTAGTTCAATAAGATTCACCTGTCAGGTGAGCTCAGTATGTCCACCTCTTCTGAAAACCACAGAATCAACACTAAGTAGAAAGGTCAGCTCAGAAACAAAGTTGTGGAAAAGTACAGACCAGGGTTGGGTTATAAAACAATATACCAAAACCCTGAACATCCCACAGAGCTCCATTAAATCTATTATTAAAAATGGAAAGATGATGCTGCCACAGCAAACCTGCCAAGAGAGGGTCGTCCTCCAAACCTTACAGAGTGGGAAAGGAGGACATTATTCAGAGACACATTGAGGAGGCCAAATATAACCCTGATGGAGCTGAGAGTTGGAGGATCTGTCCACAGGACCACTGTCGGCTGCACAGAGCTGAGCTTCATGGAAGAGCAGCAGGAAAAAGACAAAAAAAAAGCTGAGCTGTTTGGAATTTCGTCCCCAAATATGTGGAGGAAGGTCCTGTGGTCAGATGAGAATAAAACCATCTATCTAGGATAACACCATGTCTGGTTGTCATCATGCTGAGGACAGGCAGTGAAGGAGCTGGAGACAACTGGAGACAACTGGACATGAAGAATGGACACAACGTCCAGGTTAGATGGACCTGAAGATTCGTGATGCAGGAAACGAAGGGTTAATACACACATAAGATTTCTCACTCAGTCTCACCAGACTGTGTCAGGTGTCTGTCCAACTTCCTGTTCTTGAAGGGTTAATGCACTCTATGTTTTAGTTTTGTATCTTTTAGGATTAACAAAAAAAAAAAAGTCTATATCTTCATTTAACTTTATTAATATGGAGTACTGCTGTAGAATCACATAAAAGTCTAATAAAATTCCTGGTTAGAAGACAACAAAACAGATTACCAAGGCAATGAATACCTTTGCAACCCACTGTATAATACTTAATCCAGAACACTAGATTGAAACACTGACATCCTGAAATCCTTATTTATTCATTAAATAACTTAACTCCGACCTCTGCAACATCACCAGGAATTCAAAGCAGCTGATAAATGGCCCTCGTAGGATGCTCCATTTGTTAAAACTCTGCTTTGACAGCAGCTCTGTTGCTCATAGATGTTGTACTCCATCCTCTAAGAGGTTAACCCTGTATGTGTTCAATCTAACAATCTTTTTTTCTTCAGTGTGGAATGACTGAACTGACTGCGTTCAGAACGTACTGGTGTCCAAGCTGCCGGAACTGCCTGATCGTTTACTGAGTGCAGGTTGGACCAAACAGCTGCTGAGCCATTGACCAAAAGTGTAGGAAGCCAGCTTTTACATTAGCGCTGGAAGCTAGCAAGGCGTAGCCGGCGGCGACGGGTGCTTTTGGCATCGCTGCGTGTCAAATCGCTGTTTCTCCACACGCGCAGAGGAAAACAGGAAATGCAACAGGGAGTAATGTGGAACAGATTCAACTAGTCTGCAGCCAACTGCTTCACTCTGCCAAGCGCAGCGGCTGACCAACATGCAGTCCAGGATATAGTTTCATCGAGAGGGAGGAAGGGGAGGCAGTGGGGGGACGTCCAGCTGGACGGCAGAAGAGCCAGAAAACTCTGCTGGAGCTCCAAACATGAAGAGATGCTGCTGCAGATCAGGTTGCCAGAGAAAAATGTGGGAAAACTGTGGAAAATCTGCTAACTGCCACTAATGTGACTGTCTGGGACGTCTGAGGATACACTGATGGACAAAAGACAAAAAGTCCAACAGAGTTAAAAAAAAACACACAATTTCTAAAACACAACCTACCTGCTGATGTTTGAAGCTGCCTATAATTAAAAGTGAGTGTTTCCAAGCCGGGTGCTGAAGATCGATCGCTGCCTCACCTCCCTGCAGAGAGGGGGCTCAGGGTCCTAACAAGGGGGGGGGGGGACTGCATTTACCTTCATTTATTGAATTTCTACTTGCTTTACAACACCGTGCTAAGCAGAAGCATGAACAGCCTGCAGCTGTGAACAGTTAACCAGGCCACACACACACACATACACACACAGGTTCCTCACCTGAGAGGAAACATGGAAATATTAACCACACTGTGGCTAAACTTTAATTTGTTTTATCCAAATGACTCCTGAAGGCAGAATATTTAACTCTCCAGGCTTTCCTCGCCTCCTGCTGCAGAGAGGAAGTAGAACTGACCAATCAGCTGCCTGATCTACAGAATGAGCCCAGCACCTCTGTGCATTTGTGTTCGGTCACAGACGGCGGCCTCCATCACTGCAGATAAAAAAAAATAAAATAAAATCAAGCGGGGTGTGCTTGTTCTTCTGATACTTTGATTACCCCAAGGCCTGCAGCTGCCGCTCGGTCCAATTAGTGTTATGGATGAGCTCCGTCTCATCAGTGTGGCGGCCCCCACCCCCACCCCCTTCTCTTCCTGCAGCCACCAAACCTCAGGGATCGTGTCTGAAAATTCAGCTTTGATCTCAGCTGGTCTGTGACATCTGAAAGATGAGACTGAAAAGGTGAGAAGCTGATCCAGCAGCATGTTTTGTCAGAAAAATCTGTCAGGAGGTGCTGGCAACAGATCCAGCTCATTTCTTCACATTCACTCATCGGGTTTGTGCATCGTCAGTTTGGAAGAAGAGTTTCTGAGGTCGGAGTCAAAAGATCCACCATGAATACAGTCTGAACTGTGCAAAGGAAGATGTCATAGAGCAGGTTTAATAAAAGATGTTTAATCTGTGTGGCTCCATCTAATAACAGCAGTTAAGCAGAAGGTGGCAGAGTAACGTTTAAACATGCAGCCCTTCACAGTTTGGTGTAAGATTCAGAACACATGAACCAATCAGCTTATTTAATACAAAACAATTCCAAGTTCAGTTAGATTTTATAAAAGAAAACTGTCCCAGTTTACAGTAACGTTTAGGATTTTAACCTAACAGCCAGAGATCAGTTTACAGAGCAGCCCGGCATTTCTGGAACCAGCTGATGATTCAGAGGTCAAGGGTCATTGCAGAACAAAGTAGGAATATTGAGATTTTTATCTTTCACATTCATTTTACATAGAACATCCATCTATTTCTTCCTCTAACCAGAGGTCAGATCGAGGAGTAAGAGGTCCAGGAGGGAAACCCAGACCTCCCTCTCCTCAGAGCTCCTCTCCAGCTCCTCCTGGAGGATCCCAAGGTGTTCCCAGTCCAGAGAGGAGATATCATCCCTTCAGATAGTTCTGGGTCTCCTGCCAGTTCATGGAAAACCAGGAGACATCCTGACCTCCTCAGCTGACTCCTGTTGATGAAGAGGAGCAGCAGCTCTGACATCCTCCTGGTGGAGCTCCTCAGCTCCTCTCTGAGGCTGAGCTCCGCCGTCCTACAGAGGGAGATCATCTCAGCTGCTTGGATCCAGGATCTGCTTCTTCCAGTCCTGATCCAAACCTCAGGACCACAGGTGAGGGTTGGATCGTAGCTGGATCAGTAAATCCAGATCTTTGTCTTTCAGCTCAGCTCCTTCCTCAGACCGGAGCAACGTCCTGATTACTGCAGACGAGGCCCAGGTCTGTGGATCCGTCTCCAGCTGTAATCATATTAAATGTAACATGTTATAAAAATAAACTCCCCTGAAAGCAAATATTCATGTTTTAAATGTCTTTAAGTTATACAAAAACATTTTTCAAATTAAAGTTCTTATCAGTAAAAATGCTTATTTTAATAAAATATTATTTCATGTTTATATAAAAATATTGACTTTTATTGGTTTAAAATTGTTTTTGACTTTTTTTCCTCAAATTTTAGGATTCTTGTCAGTTTTATTTTTTGGCAGACAAATTTTTATTATTTATTGAATAGATGACACTAACAGTTTTAAAAGTCTTTTAGCTTGAATCATGATGTATAATGAGGATTTTAAATGATAAAACATTGCAGTAAGCAGTAAATTAGATCATTAATTCTAATAATTTGTCTGTTTTCATGTAGTTTTTAGTTCCACAGCTGGAATCCAGCACTAAGGGACAACAGAGGAGTAAATTATACACATTAAAGAAATTACCAGAATGGTTAAAAACACATTTTGTGAATAATTACTGTACAGCAGGTTGAAAGGAAGCAGAAACACTAAAAAGAGTAGATATTTTTTATGTTCTGTGGTGTGAAAGCTCCCAGCAACACCGAGCAGAAATCTGCCGCCCACCTCATCCTGCTTCTACTTAACAGAAAGTACAAGAAATACATTTGGGAGGAGAAATAAGCTGTATGGTGTTGAGAAGCATGAGACAGGTGCAGAAAGCAACAGGTGTCAGCTACATTAGCCCTGTTAGTGGATGACAGGCTGTGGGTGACACGTCCTGCAGCACAAACAGGAGAGGAAGCTTCTTTCTGCAGAAATAATCCCTGCTCCAATCCAACTGTCAGAAAAATCAGCCCTGAAATGTTTTATGCATGAGCGTTGCATGAATAGATGTCCTCCGTGCTCAAAAATCGACAGGTTTTCTCCTCTGTGAACCAAAACGGGTTCCAGCGTTTGGTTCTGAGGAGAACTCAGCGTCACTGCAGAAACGGCAGATAACAAAACACAAACTGAGAGGAACATCTGAGTGGAAAATTCTCTGTTTTTTATGATTTTTGTCACCCTGACATGTGACAAAGAGGCAGAGATGTGCAAAGTAAGCAGCATCTCACTGCAGAGCAGTAAGAAGGGAGAGAGAAACTAAAAACTCTCTTTTCTCTTTAATTTAAATCCCGTCGCTCTGAAATAAAAGTCAAAAAATCTGCATCAAACACCTACACGTGCAGAGAAATCACATCTTAATTTGGCTGAGACATCATTAAGGTTTAAAGTCCCACACAAAGAGGGTTTTAAGCCATTAAAGCAAAAGTGCAAATGTTTTAATTTAAAAGCAGCTCAGCAACTTAAATGTTTTATTCACTTTGTTTGCAACACTTCTCTTATTGAGTGATTTGTTTGGAAGTGGTGGTGCAGTGGTTAGAGAGGCGAGCCTGGCATTGGAAGGTTGTAGGTTCAACTCCCCAGACTGGCAGGAAGTTTGAGTGGAGAAGATGAAATGCCCACATCTCCCTTCACTTTCTTTATCCCCACTGTGAGCCCTCTAGCTCTCCAGCTGCTCCCTGGGAGCCTTCGATGGCAGAGAGAGGGAAAAATGTAGAGAAGGGATTTCTGTACAGGGAGTGAAAGACAATGATAAAAAAAAAAAAAGTATTCATTTATTTTGTTACAAAATTCAGAGTCAAAATCAAAATTATCTCAATAAGCATGCATCGTTGTTGTTTGTTTTTGATGCACTCATATAAATCCAGAGCTGGAGGAAAACATGTTCTATTCATGATTTATGGATCCTGTGAAGATCAGAGAAAACACAAATTAAACCATTAAAAATACTTGTTCTCCGTCCATCCATCCATCCATCCATCCATCCATCCATCCATCCATCCAAAGGTGTGTTCTTTTCCTAAACAGCACATGCTTACTGGAGTTAAATGGTCCAGGTGGGGTAACCCTACAGACAATAGATATATTTGAAGCCCTCAGCAGTAAATTACTGTCCGAGCAGCAGAACCTTGGTGTCGGATCAGGTGCAATTATTGGAGCTGCCAAGGTGCGTCTGATGCATACGGCCATGTTTCTTTCTGAGTGACTGTTGTTTTTCTGCTGGCTCTCAGGGAAGAAGGATGCCTGTCTTTGTTCTGGGATTTGTGACAGCAATATGTGATTACGGCTGTTTTATTTATGGCTGCCTGTTTTTCTTATTTTCCTGCTTCCTTGTTCCTCTCCTCCACTGAGAGTTTCGGCTCCTGCCAAAGGCCTTGTCCCAGTCATTCATCATTTATTGGTGCCAGTCAATAAATTATGGGAGTGAATCATTCATTCAGGCACTAAGTGCAGCAAATACTGTATAAGCTGTTGTCCATGTTTGTGTTCAAAAGAAGAGTTTCATTTTTATAATTCATCAGCCTGTTTATCAGTGAAACTCTGGATTCTTCTCCTACACTGTAAAACCAGCTCAGTCAGTTCAACTTGTTTTTATTTTTATAAAATAAATAAATCATCATCAGATGATCTTCAGTCATCAAAATAAAGGTAAAAATTATTAAACATAATTTCTAATTGTATATTTGGGCCAAATTGGAGAAATAAAAACAGTAGTCATGTTTGTTTTAGAGACGTTGATGTGTTTCAGACTCCAGCAGTTGGGCTCACAAATATCTTCCACTGTTGTTTTGTGGGTAAATAGCTAATAAGTTTAAAACCACTTTGAGCATCCGTCAAAGATAACAAAATGATTTAAAGACACTGGTCTCAAACCAAACAAGGAAAGGTCCCTGGATTTCCAGACATTTCCTGTTTGAGTCAGGTTCAAAGAAGTTTTTTCTATTTGAGTGACTGAAATCATGTCCATAATCCACTTTGAAAAAGTGGGGAAACTGCAGATTTAATAAGAGACTTTTATTTTATTAAATTATTTTTTAATGACTTTACTTCAGAAATGGGCTCTTGTCTGAACAGCCATCAAATATTTGTGACCAAAATCCAGTTTAGAGACAGAGAAGACCAGAAGGTTGGACAGACTCTCTGCTGACAGACACCTGCCACAGGCTGCTGAGACTGAGGGATAAATCTTATATGTGTCTGAATAATGCAGGAGGGAAACCATCTTAAATTGAACCAGCTGATCTCTTAGAGGTCTTCAGAACTAAAGACATAATGCTAATTTTTGTCATAACTTTTCAGATAAATTAAATTGTAAAAAGTAAATTCAAAGACATGAATTAACCCAGAATCTTGGATTTTAAAATGCTTTATTTTCTTAAATAAGGAAAGATATCAGTATCAGCTGAAATATTCTTCAGGCTCTCTCAAATGGAAATACTTGTTTTGAAGCAATCTTCCTGATCATTTGAGTCCAGCAGTCACACGTTTGTGCTGCTGGTGTTTTCTGGCTCAGAAGCTGAACAGTTTGTGAAGCACTGATGTCAGAAAAACAGGCTCAACATACAAATAAACAGTTCTCCAGTTCCCATATATTTTAAAAGTTGTAGTAAATTTGGTGTTCTTCAGTTAGGCTCATGCAGCAGTACTGGGGACAAAGTGGGGGTGCAATTAGGCACAGGTACGATGAGACAGAGGTACGACGAGTCAGAGGTACGACGAGTCAGAGGTAAGATGAGTCAGAGGTACGACGAGACAGAGGTACGATGAGTCAGAGGTACGATGAGTCAGAGGTACGATGAGGCAGAGGTACGATGAGGCAGAGGTACGATGAGGCAGAGGTACGATGAGG